>NC_088396.1:3005000-3305000 GCF_034236695.1 Oncorhynchus nerka | reverse complement strand
TTGGAGAGGGAGAAAGAGAGATAGTGTGTCCTTGCAGGGTGAGGAGAGATTGGAAGTGTCAGGACGTTGTACACGGTGGGTAACAAGGCTTCACATCCCTACCAAATCAAATACGTTGAGGTTTCAGTTCCAACTCCAGACTGACCAATCTTGAAGGACAATTTGTAATGAGGTACGATAATACTAGGTGGTCTGTATTATCCATTCCTGAAGACTGCTGATAGTTCTTTTCCCTCTCTGTTAGACTTGCAGTGGCCTACAATTTGACTAATTGGGCTTATAAACTGTTTGAGAGCATAAGGCCGTCCGTTGTTGGACGTTCTAAATTCTTTTTACATGTCGACACACAACGAACTGTAGATACAATCCTGAACTGGAGAACTGTGGAATCGAATAGCTAAAACTCAAAAGTTCACTTTTACAAAGGGTTAACACTATCACCTCATTGCCCCCCCCCCCCCCCCCCCCTATCTCTCTTTCTCTCTCGCTCTTTGACCATACCCAATTTAGCTCTCTCGTTTCTCCATCTCCATGGCTCAAATATAGATCAAACTCAGACATCCAGTTTCTCTCTCTTTAATCCTCCATTTATTTACACACGTATCCCAATATCCCTTATACCCCCCGCCTCCCCCACTCCCAAATACACACACACACATACAGACTTAACGAACAGTGAGTGAAATAATCCCCTGACTCGCCCGTGGCACTATAGGCTTGAGTTTGACCCCCCATGGCCCCCAAACACACACACACACGTCCCTGCCCTGCCAACTCTGTGGGCCCTTATGACCAGCCCTCAATGAATACAATGGATTGTGGGGATTAGCCCCAGTAAGACATTTGGTAGGGCATTGTTCTTGCCTCCTAAATGAGGTTTTCACCGGTCGCAGGCGGCACGGGGGCCGGGGCCTGATTCGGAGATGGCGAGCGAGGGAGGGAGGAAACGGAGAGGGAGAGTGATAATTACCTCTTCCTGAGAGAGATGACAGCTTTGGCCTCTGCATCCCTGAATCTTGGACATTAGCAACTGAATAGAGAGCTTTCATACTGTATATCATTTTAATCTTTCATGTTCCGATCCAGCAGATGGCTTATTACTGGTCGCTGCGAGGAGGCAGGGAGCTAGACAAATGGCCCGTGTCTCTTTTAAGGAGGGATGTGGGGGAAATGGCATTCATATAGGGCAAGAGCAGCGGATAATTGTATATCTGGCTGTTAGGAGGTGTGGAGGAGTGTGTGAGCACGGTGCCTATAAATCATAAAACTATTAATACGAGACAGATCTGAGTCCAACGGCTGACGGAAGGGCATTGACTGTGGAGAAATGAGAGCCGTCGAAAATATGAACGATACACGACGTGCATGTTAAATCGAGCATCCCATCGTGACATTGTAAACAAACAACTTTTACAGACAATTGATTTGATTTACATTTGAACTTTGTCCATGATAAAAAGAGACAATTTCATAGAGTTCATGCGATTACCAGCTCATTATGCCCTTCTAAGTGAAATTGCTTAAAAACGATTTGCTCTATGTGATTTGATGATGGTAAGTTGGTCACATTCATTCCCAGATTGGAATCCGAACCTGATACCATCAATCCAAAGCAAGAAAGAAAATTGGCCATCAATGTGAAAAAAAGTCTCTCTTGCTCATTTTATAAAATTATATATCAGTTATCTCAAGTAAGGATCTCAATTCAGTCCTTTCGCATCTCAGATATAGGAGAAAACAGACCATCTTTTTGGTCTGAGCAGACCCACATATAAAATTGAAGATACTGTATCCGGAAAAAGACACTTTCAGTGTATAGAAAATGTATTTAAAAAAACGCATCAAAATTGCATTCCGAGTTGGTATGATCTGTATGATTTGGGGATGCATCACAGAAATGCAGTGAGGTCTTCGAGGGACATCTCTGTTTAATTTCGGTTCATTGCACTTTGCATTTGAACACCCTTCCTCTCTCTCTATCTCAATGTCGCCTTTACAAAAGGAAACAATAAGGTTTCATCTCCAGCTCTGACAATGATGCATGGGCCTGATGGAAAACACTTTTCAGGTGTTGTCATCAAAAAGCAATTTTTCCATAGCCTCCATGTGAAAGAAATACAACGAAAGGGCCCAAAGTGTAATGCTTTAATACTTCTGAAGCTTTTCATTGGCATCTGTGGAGCCCAGGCTGCTGGATTGTCTTCTCCTTTTCAATTACTTGATCTTTTCAACTCAGCGGGAAATGAAAAATGTGCAGAGGAGATGGAGCTTGGGAGCAATAGGCTCTCTCTCTCTCTCCTTTCCCTCTACTTCTTCATGTCTCCCTCTCTCTGGTTAAGTTTCACTGGTGTGTGTGTGTGCGTGTGTGTGTGTGTCTGCGTGTGCGAGTGTGTGTGTCTGCGTGTGTGTGTGTGTGCGGGTGTGTGTCTGCGTGTGTGTGTGTGTGTGCGGGTGTGTGTGTGTGTGTGCGGGTGTGTCTGCGTATGTGTCTGCGTGTGAGTGTGTGTGTGTGCGGGTGTGTGTGGGTGTGTGTGTGTGCGGGTGTGTCTGCGTATGTGTCTGCGTGTGAGTGTGTGTGTGTGCGGGTGTGTGTGTGTGTGCGGGTGTGTGTGTGTGTGTCTGCGCATGTGTGTGTGTGTGAGTGTGTGTGTGTGCGGGTGTGTGTGTGTGCGGGTGTGTGTCTGCGTGTGAGTGTGTGTGTGTGCGGGTGTGTGTGTGTGTGTGCGGGTGTGTGTGTGTGTGGTGTGTGTGTGTGTGTGCGGGTTTGTGTGTGTGTGTCTGCGTGTGTGTGTGTGTGTGTGTGTGTGTGTGAGTGGGTGGATGAGTGTGTGCCCGTTCTTCCTCTCAATTAAAGGGTTTATAATAATCATAATGCTGTATTTAACTCATTGTTGATACAAACCACAGCACGCTGTTATCTGAGCATTGTGACAAATGGATTTCTTCATCGATGGTGACTTTTCTGGTTTGAGCTTCAGTTGGTGTAACTCCAAATTCTGACTTCATCCTAATGTCTCATTGAATTGGTCAAGACGCTCAGCAGTGCTTTTTGTGGATATAAAACGGAGGATGTTGAAATATTTCTCAAAGGCATGGGGTCTGTGGGGGGGGGGGGGATTGATAGTCAAACTAAAATGAGTGATCGAACCTATCGTGTTCGGGAGAAAGTTTGAAGAATTTCGATATGCCATCTGCTCATCTGGACATTCTGACTACAGCTGATCATTTTCACACCTGAATGTTAGATCATGTTGCAGCAGGAACCAGTAGTTCAACAAAAGGACACACTTTACGATAAGCAGCACAGATAAAATGGAGTTACATAATGTGTTGGTGTAATTACAGGAACTACACCTAATACTAATTTGAAAGATAGTGTTACAGCTCTAATCTCTCTCTCTCTCTCTCTCTCTCTCTCTCTCTCTGCCTCACTCTCTCTCTCTCCCCCCTCTCTCACTCTCTCTCTCTGCCTCACTCTCTCTCTCTCTCCCCCTCTCCCTCTCTGTCTCTCTCTGTCTCTCTGTCTCCCCCTCTCCCCCTCTCCCCCTCTCCCCTCTCTCTCTCTCCTTCCCTCCCCCTCTCCCTCTCTCCCTCCTCTCTCTCGCCCTCAATCCTTCGTACGCTATCTCTCTACTCCCCCCCTCCCCACACCATTGATCGCCTATGTAGGTGATTAGTAGTGTAGAAGCAAAAGGATTCTGTGTGGAGAGGGAGCCATGTTCTCGATGACATATAGTTTACTCACATCACAGCTTCCCAAATATTTATGTTGTAATAGTTGAAGATGAATAAAAAGACATCTGTTTATGAATATGAACTGCGGTTGAGTTTAGATTTAAGAGGTGTTTTCTGCTCTGTTAAAGATGTACACAAATACCTTTCTTCTGTTAAAGATGTGCAACATAATAACAAAACAGACTGGAGTTTACACCTCTGCATTTCACCACCAAAGCCGTTGCATGCTGCTTTGGGGCAAATAAAGCAAGCGCTGCCTTTTGATTTCAAATGGAAAAACAAAACTGGGATTGTGCGAAGGTGTGTTGGCGCTGCGCTCTCACACTTCTCATTGTTCTCTTCTGGAAAACAAGATTTTTGATTGTTCAAAGCCTGATGCAGCCACAAGAGTGTCGTCTTTTAACTACAGTTGGAGTTCAACACTGTGAGGGTGCTCCAGAGTGCGTGCGCACACGCACACAGACAGACAGACGTGAGAGGAGAGAAACCAAGCCTTGTTTGTATGGACATTACAGAATGTGATATAATTCAGAATAACTCATCCTAAAATAAGTACAGTGGATTCGGAAAGTATTCAGACACCTTGACTTTTTCCATATTTTGTAACGTTACAGCCTTATTCAAAAATGCATTCAATTATTTATTTTTCTCATCAATCTACACACAATACCCCATAAAGACAAAGTGAAAACAGGTTTTTCGAAATATTTCCATTTATCATTCTTGAGATGTTTATACAACATGATTGGAGTCCACCTGTGGTAAATTCAATTGACTGGACATGATTTTGAAAGGCACAAACCTGTCTGTTTAAGGTCCCACAGTTGACAGTGCATGTCAGAGCAAAAACCATTCCATGAGGTCGAAGGAATTGCCGTAGAGCTCCGAGGCAGGATTGTGTCGAGGCACAGACTTGGGGAATGATACCAAAACATTTCTGTAGCATTGAAGGTCTCCAAGAACACAGTGGCCTCCATCATTCTTAAATGGAAGAAGTTGGGAATCACCAAGACTCTTCTTCGAGCTGGCCGCCCTGCGAAACTGACCACGAACCTGATGGTCACTCTGACAGAGCTGAAGAGTTCCTCTGAGATGGGAGAACCTCCAGAAGGACAACCATTGGACAACCAGTCAGAAGCCACTCCTCAGTAAAAGGCACATGACAGCCCGCTTGGAGTTTGCCAAAAGGCACCTAAATACTCTCCGACCAGGAGAAACAAGATGCTCTGGACTGATGATACCAAGAATGAACTTTTTGGCATGAAGGCCAAGGACTTGAACCCGATCAAACATCTCTGGAGAGATCTGAAAATAGCTGTGCAGCCACGCACCCCATCCAACCTGACAGATCATGAGAGGATCTGCAGAGAATAATGGGAGAAACTCCCCAAATACAGGTGTGCTAAGCTTGTAGCGTCATACCCAAGAAGACTCGAGGCTGTAATCGCTTCCAAAGGTGCTTCAACAAAGTACTGAGTAAAGGGTCTGAATAGTTTTGTAAATGTGATCTTATCGTTTTTTTCTTTGTTTAAATTTGCAAGATTTTCTAAAAACCTGTTTTTGCTTTGTCATTATGGGGTATTGTGTGTAGATTGATAAGGGGGGAAAAAACTATGTAATCAATTTTAGAATAAGGCTGTAAAAGTCAAGGGGTCGGAATACTTTCCGAATGCATTGCACATTAACGGTCTTCACTGAACATTTTGGTATAAATACTACATTCAATAATGCCTTTATGACCTGGAAAACATCATTCATCAATCCACAAGCAAAACAAGCCAAAGCATCACAGCATGTCTTACATACGGGTATCGTTGTTGATATTTCTCCTTTCACGTTATTGCTCTGGTTCTGTTCAGAACAAGTCATTTTACATGTAACAACCAACCTCCCTTGTGTCTAATTATCAGGAATCTCCATCGCTAAGTGATGTTTCACCGCTAACAATAAAAGCGATATTGTGCTTTTCCACTGTGGAAAGTTTACAAAGCAGCCCTGTATCCAAACCGCTCATGTCGGATCCATTTGGCTGACAAATCAGTGACTAGTAAATCCAGCAATTCACATCACAGTGTGCCAAGGTTGCCTCCTACTGTGTTACAGGAAGGAAATCTGAGGCAGAGTAAAGCTCTGGGCTGGACTGTTGGCTGGCCCTGTCCCCAACAAGTCCCTGGGTTACCAGGTGCCTATTTTCAATCACCAGTTGCACAGAGATGTATCCTAATCTGTTGGCTGGCCCTGTCCCCAACAAGTCCCTGCCCACTGGGCACAAACTGCTTGAACCAACATTGTTTCCACATCATTTCAACAAAATAATCCATGTGATGGAGTTGAATCAACATGGAAAACTGATTGGATGTGCAAAACATCACCATTGTAAGGGAATTTTGTATTTATTTCAACCAACTTTGAAACTAAATCCAATGGCGCGGGGACACATTGAATTCACATTGAATTCAATTTAGTTGATAACTCAACCACATGTAAATCTTGGGCCTCACTCCCCCTATCTGAGAAATCTATTGCAGCCCTCATCTCTGGGTTGCTCGTTTTTTTCTCAGTTCGCTGCCAGCTAGCGACTGGAACGAGCTGCAATAAAAACTCAAACTGGACAGTTTTATCTCAATCTCTTCGTTCAAAGACTCAATCATGGACACTCTTACTGACAGCTGTGGCTGCTTTGCGTGATGTATTGTTGTCTCTACCTTCTTGCCCTTTGTGCTGTTGTCTGTGCCCAAATGTGTGTACCATGTTTTGTGATGCTACCATGTCGTGTTGCTGCCATGTCGTGTTGCTACCATGCTGTGTTGTCATGTGTTGCTGCCTTGCTATATTGTTGTCTTAGGTCTTTAGTGTTGTGTTGTCTCTCTTGTCGTGATATGTTTTTTGTCCTGTATTTATTTATCCCAATCCCCGCAGGAGGCCTTTTGCCTTTTGGTAGGCTGTCATTGTAAATAAGAATGTGTTCTTAGCTGACTTGCCTACAGTGGTTCTTCCTTTAAAAGAGCTAAGACAACAATATAGCAAGGCAGCAACAGATGACAACACAGCATGGTAGCAACACAACATGACAACAATATGGTAGCAACACAACACGGCAGCGACACAACATGGTAGCAGCACAAATTATATGGCACACTATTTAAGTGTCAGCCATGACGCAATTTACCACGATCTGCCACCATCTTCCACAAACGGTCGCGGCATAAGCTCAACACCTTTAAAGGAACAACCACTGTAGTTAAATAAAGGTTAAATAAAACTAGATGTTGAACTAACATCTGTACCCAATGGGTGGTCTCCTATGTGTGTTTGTGTGTGTGTGTTACTTGGCTGGTGACCCTCCTAGAGACTGTAACAGTAGTAGTATTGTGGTTGTGTTGAGCTTGTGATGCTGCTTCTGCACGAACATAGAGAGAGCAGAGAGAGGGCAGGAGCTAGGGCCACCAGATGGCTTGGTTCCTGAGAGAGAAAGAGAGACAGAGGGGGGTGGGAAGGGGGAGAGAGGGGGGAGGTATATGCTCACCTCTGCAATGTGCAGCACACATCCTTAGCGCAGGGTCTTTGAGGTGCAGGGAAGGGGCAGCCCAAGACACCCACTGGCCTCCTTGTGACTGGTGATGTCATCCCATTTCTCCCATTCATGAATCTGGTTATGCATTGATCGAGAGGGAACAGCCGAAACCAGGCTTAAACCAGTGAATCTGCCGTTATGGGGTGAGAACACTACCGTCTATGCCATAAAGGTCAAGACCTTCTGGTAAAGGCTGTCATAAAAAGAGAGGCTACAGTTACCTTTTTAGTGTTAGCATAGGGAAGGTTAGCATTTAGCCAGTGAATGTTAATCAGCTATTTTGTCAGCCTGACAGGGCTTTTCAGGGCCAAAAGTAAGTACACTGCTCAAAAAAATAAAGGGAACACTTTACACAATGTAACTCCAAGTCAATCACACCTATGTGAAATCAAACTGTCCATTAAGGAAGCAACACAGATTGACAATAAATTTCACATGCTGTTGTGCAAATGGAATAGACAACAGGTGGAAATTCTAGGCAATTAGCAAGACACCCCCAATAAAGGAGTGGTTCTGCAGGTGGTGACCACAGACCACATCTCAGTTCCTATGCTTCCTGGCTGATGTTTTGGTCAATTTTGAATGCTGGCTGTGCTTTCACTCTAGTGGTAGCATGAGACGGAGTCTACAACACAGACAAGTGGCTCAGGTAGTGCAGCTCATCCAGGATGGCACATCAATGCGAGCTGTGGCAAGAAGGTTTGCTGTGTCTGTCAGCGTAGTGTCCAGAGCATGGAGGCGCTACCAGGAGACAGGCCAGTACATCAGGAGACGTGGAGGAGGCCATAGGAGGGCAACAACCCAGCCTGAGCCACCCGTCTGCCCAGTGCCGCCAGTCTGCCCAGTGCCGCCAGTGCCGCCAGTCTGCCCAGTGCCGCCAGTGCCGCCAGTCTGCCCAGCGCCGCCAGTGCCGCCAGTCAGCCAGGGGCCGCCAGTGCCGCCAGTCAGCCAGGGGCCGCCAGTGCCACCAGTCAGCCAGGGGCCGCCAGAGCCCCTCAGCCCAGAGGCGCCAGAGCCCCTCAGCCCAGAGCCCCTCAGCCCAGAGGCGCCAGAGCCCCTCAGCCCAGAGGCTCCAGAGCCCCTCAGCCCAGAGGCGCCAGAGCCCCTCAGCCCAGAGCCCCTCGAGCCACCGCCCCTCTGTCCCGAGCCGCCGCCCCCTCTGTACCGAGCCGCCGCCCCTCTGTCCCGAGCCGCCGCCCCTCTGTCCCGAGCTGCCCCTCTGTCTCTAGTGGGGTCATTTAGTAGGGTTGCCGTGGTTAGGAGTCCACGGAAGCAGACAATAAGGCGGACTAAGACGATGGTGAAGTGGGGTCCGCGTCCCGCGCCAGAGCCGCCACCGTGGACAGATGCCCACCCAGACCCTCCCCTATAGGTTAAGGTTTTGCGGACGGAGTCACTTTTGTCATTATTTAGTATGGTCAGGGCGTGAGTTGGGGTGGGCAGTCTATGTCTGTTTTTCTATGAGTTGGGTATTTCTATGTTTCGGCCTAGTATGGTTCTCAATCAGAGGCAGGTGTCATTAGTTGTCTCTGATTGAGAATCATACTTAGGTAGCCTGGGTTTCACTGTGTGTTTGTGGGTGATTGTTCCTGTCTCTGTGTTTGCACCAGATAGGGCTGTTTTGGGTTTTCACGTTTCTTGTTTTTGTTAGTTTGTTCATGTGAAGTGCTTTATTAAACATGAATCAAAATAACGACGCTGCGCTTTGGTCCACCTCTCCTTCAAGTCAAGAAAACCGTTACAATTCTCTCCACTAGTATTCTGACATTTCACATTTTTAAAATAAAGTGGTGATCCTAACTGACCTAAGACAGGGAATTGTTACTAGGATTAAATGTCAGGAATTGAGAACCTGAGTTGAAACGTATTTGGCTAAGGTGTATGTCTACTTCTGACTTCAACTGTACATGTTGCATTTATATTTTTGTTCAGTATATATATATTCACAGGCGGGCCCCCAAACACAAAAGCATGTGTATGTCTACTCCGCTGGCCCAGTCCCTCTCTCAGGCTGTGCGGGTCTATCAGCCCCCTCACACATTCCCCTCGCCTTACGACACCGTCACACACCTGCCATGTAACGCCCTGTAACAGCTATTCTGAGAATAGAAATATTACGGGGAGGGGGGTGTGGGGAGGTGGGGTTGTTTACCCCTGTCACCATAGTTACCGTGTTAAGGACAATGTTTTGGTTCAGGGTCATTCCAGCTCTTTCGAGGCTGAGATAGCCCACGTGTCATAGAGAGAAAACAGGTCAAAGTGAGAGTGAGGGAGACACATTACCCAAAGCATTGAGCAGGTGTTCCAGTAATTGTCCTCAGATCAGATGACAACTGTTGCTTTTCATGCCCTGTGAAATAAAAGCCCTGTGTCTTTTGGTGTATTTCACCAATCATCCCCTCCTTAACAATACCACTTCCACAGTTAGACAATCACTGGTGGCACAGTGTCTCTAATGGTATAATAACTAACAAAAAAACTCAGTCATTTTGGTTCTCCCTCTCCCCCACTGATGCAGCAGGATCAGGGTCGGCACTTTAAACTTAGACGTTCGTTTGAAGCCGGCTCTCCTGTGAGAGAACTGACTCGTCTATTATTCAAAACACTCTCCTCTGGTCTGTTGGTGCCGCACTGACAGTGACAGGGGGTAAAACCAGCCGTTGTAATTGCATCTGATTGAGCTGTGCCAACTGTCCCGTTTGATATCACACAGACAGACGACCTTTCACACAGCCACACGGGTCAAAGGTCAGGCTTCACATACACATATGCATACACGGCCACACACACACATACAGACCAACAACATCTCATACGTTCGCTTCAAAATTCGATGTATAATGGGATGAAGGTCTATTTTTGACACATTCATTCTGCGAGATTACAGAGTTAAAACAGAAACAACTCGAAGGTTAACAGGCATTCATTCCGAGTGGTTAAGGTTAGGCCTGTGGTTTGGGAACCAACCGACCTAATAGCATCAAGTATCCTCAAGTATTCTCGCGGCTTTCTAGAGCATTGTGAACTGCTGTAGCACAGTGGTGTGAGCAGTGAGCTTGTTCTTAAAGCATCATGAGTTTGTCTTTATTATTTTTTTTTGCTGAAGAAGGCATATATCGACGTTCTCAGGATCTTTTCAAAGTCCCGAGTCTATTTCTAGTGATCAGGCTGTACACACGCGAACACACACACACACTCACACACACACACGCACGTGCACAGACACACACACACACACACACAAATAAACTACTCCATTGAGCATGGCCAGGTGACTGGGAGATCATGTGACGTGAGAAATCAGCGTGGACAGTCACTCTAGGGAGGTGGCAGGGGGAGGAAGGATTGGGGGGCAGATGGGGGTGTACAAGGTGATAGTGATTGATTGGATAAATCACCAGCAGGTTATTTGAGGTTTTAATCAACCTCCCCTACCACGCCGTGTGAAGAAATAAGGTAAGGCTAGATGTGTTAGCCTCTGTCATTGAGCTCTCTGTTAGAAGCTATGGAGGTTGAACGTATTCAGGTGGCAAAGCCAAAACTGTCACACAATTAAAAAAGAGATCATGTGTTTGTTTATGGTTATGATATTGAAATGTAATCTGTGCCGTACATGTTGTTTATAGTTAATTTAATTCATACAGAAATGCCTTGAAACACAGACACAAACAAGCAATACTTCGACTTGGGAGGCAGGGGCGTGCATATCTTACGTCTGGATAGCTTTGTTAGAATTGAAGAGGATTAACACAAGTGTCATCCTTTACTGCATCTTGTCTCTTTAACATCGGACTGGTTGTATTTTTAGATCTACTGGCCGCTTGCAATTCCTCACGGTGACTAAACAGACAGGACTACTGCTCTCAATGACAAATAAACTGGTGTCTGTTTTCACAACAACTCCATACGCAAACTGTCAGACGGACACACACATGCACACTGAGAAGAGAAGAAGTACATCTGTCTATAAATGTATATTTCTTCTACTTCTCATTTTTAGTCATATCAGTGGTCATTATATGCCAGTCAGGGTGGAACGTTTAGATCTGTGACCTATAGCAATATAGACATACGATCTACAGTATATGAACACAATTCTTTATTGATAGATAGATATATTAGAGAGCACAGTCTGGCTATAGAGACCGGTCGTCACAGACAAACCTGGCTGCCCAGAGAGGACAGGCTGTGCTCACTCTGCTCCAGGGGAGAGGTAGAGACAGAGCTGCATTTCCTATTACACTGTGATATATACTCAGACCTAAGAGAACATTTCTTTCCCAAAATTATAATTCAATACAAAGAATTTGAAACTATAAAATATGAAGAAAAAAACAAATATTTATTGGGTGAAAAGCCTAAATGTGCACTTTTGGCAGCCAAATATGTGTCCTCCTGCCACAACCTGAGGGACAACCAAATATCTGTCCTCCTGCCACAGCCTGAGGGACAGCCAAATATGTGTCCTCCTGCCACAACCTGAGGGACAGCCAGTGAAAAGTGCAAAGTAATGTCGATAATATTCCCCATCTTGTTTGTTTTATATTTCATACCACATCATGTATCTTCTCAGTCATGTTGACAATGGTCTACTACCATTGCTTTAATGTATTGTCGTTCTCATTAATATTGTTGTTGTAGTTGTTGTTAATGGTAATCCCATGTCCACTATTACTATTATTATTGCTATTGGTCCCACCATTTATTTATATCTAAATATATATATATTTATTTTATTTGTATTTTTTCGATATGTATACTTTGACAATGTAAGTAATAATGAACTTGCCATGTCAATAAAGTAAATTTAATTATATTATTTAAGACCACAGAACAGGAGGGTCAGGCAGTATGGGAGCACCACATTACCATGCCCCTCCACTGTGCCCCATGTGCATCTGACAGACGAGTACTGTAGAACATGGGCAAAATCAAAGGGCTGAATAAGAGATGAGGAGAGGTGCCCCCCTGACTGCCAACCCTGCCAGGAGTGGGTCTCAGTGGACTGCATAGGGTTGCAGAGGACATTTCCTTAAAAATATAGCATATGGGCACTTCTAAGCCCCTGTTCTGTTCTCTCTCTCTCTCTCTCTCTCTCTCTCTCTCTCTCTCTCTCTCTCTCTCAGGGACAGAAGATGGAGAGGGAGACACTACACATAGAGAGAGATAGTGGGAGGAAATGGAGAAAGAGAGAGATAATGACCTATCTGATTGATAATCGATGGCCTCTCGCTCCCCATGTCTCGTTTTTCTGTTCTAGGGTTCTGTTTTAATGTCGCTCCCTGCTTCGCTGACCTCATTAAAAGATCTTGTTACCCTCAAACAGCTTTTTAATTTAGCCTAATGAATTTTTGCATAATATATCAGATACATAGTAAGCCCTCGGGAACAGGCCTTCCCTTCAAGGTGCCTTTATAGTGAATAGAGCTGAGGTTTGGGAGATTGTTATTGTTTTCTGTTTGTTGTTGTTTTGTGGGGGGGTTTAGAGAATGGGGAGAAAGTACCCCCCGCCCCCTGCTCCTGCACAATCACATACGCACATCCTCCAAACACAAAAACCACCCACCTCCACCAGCCCCTCACTGCCACAGACAGACAGTGATATACTGTAAATATTAAAATGTCATCATTCTATACAGTAATCTAAACACTGCAATTCATGTTGTTAAGTTTAAAAAAAATTGCTGACAACATTCCAACCAATGAGGGTTTGGGAACTTTATTGCCAATTATCTCAGAATCATCTTGTTGCAGATACCAAGCTCTCTAGGACTAATCTTTATTTGACAGAAATGTATTGAGAGATGTGTTCTATTGGTGGGGAGTCAAATTCAGCCTACTGCTTTCACCCACACTCAAACAAAGTCATGCAGGTAACTCAAATGTTCAATTTCATGGAAATGTCTTGAAAGATGCCCATACGTTCTATCTGAGCTGGGTGAAGTGTAATCTGTGTGATATGAAGCCAAATCCTCAAGCAGTATTAAGGCACATGCACACACCCACATCCACACACATTTGTTTTACTATCCTTACTATCCTTGTCCAATTTTCCCTAAACCCTACCCCTAATCGTTAACCTAACCCAATCCTTAACTCCAAACCCCTAACCCTAACTCCATACCCTAACCGTAAAACTAACCCCTAAACCTAACCTTAATTATAAACCTTAATTATAAACCTTAATTATAACCCTAATTGTAACCCTAAACATAACCCCTAAGCCTAAAATATCCACTTGTCAGAATTTTCCTTGTTTTACTATCCTTGTGAGGACTTCTACAAACACACACACACACACACACACACACACACACACACACACACACACACACACACACACACACACACACACACAACATGATCGCTGGCTGTCATTAGTGTGTTACCATATTAATTATTTAACCGTGCACATGTAAGGAGTCGTCTAAACACAACAGACTCCACGCCAGGCAAAGCACTTTCATGTGCCGAGCGACGCACTGGCACAGTGGCAGAAATGGGGAAACGGACTCTTGGAATGAATGAATAAGTAAATCGATCAGATTAATAAATAAACAAAACAAACAAAAAACAAGCGGGTGGGAATGACAGCGTAATTTAGCCCTCGGCTTCAATCCCTACAATAGCATTGATGTGTTCTTGTTCTCTCTATCTGATAGGACTGTGAAATGGTGGAGGCAATATGTCTGACAATCTCTGTATTCCCAGTCTAGCCTAGCTGTCACTCAAACTGAGCCCTGTTTCCACTGGATCTATTAGAAAAGCTCTTTAGGGGAACTGATGGCTTTCAATGGAGAAGAGTCTATCAGGGCTTTGTATGTGTGTGTTTGTGTGAGAGGGTGTGAGTCTGTGTGCTTGCCTGCATGTGTGAGCATGTGTGCGTGCATGTGTGTGTGCATGTATGTGTTTGTGCATGTATGTGCACGTGTGCATGTGAGTGCGTGTGTGTACAGTATGCATGTCAGAACTCAAGAGTCTTGTAATCACCAGTGAGTGAATGCTCAACAAGGCTATTCCCCACCGCTGAGCATTGTGAAGCCGCGGCAGCCGCTACTTAAGACGACATCACACACAAAGTGGGTAAACACAGTTTGACATGTTTTCAATATGATTACATTAGAACAAGCAGCGTTTGATTGAAAAGCTAATATTCAAGCCATGCAAATCATCAATCACGGGGAAAGGGCCTATTAATTATTCAATAAAACAGTCTAATTCAAGAATCAATGTTGGGGAGCGGCGGAGCAAGGGATGAGGGGGCTCCCAGCAGAGAACGTGTGCGGGTAATATAAAGGAATAGGGAATTACCCCTTCTCTCTGAGCTGTGCCTCGCCTCGTCCCGAGCTGTCAAAAACAACTGGCGCTCCATCGTTTCATCTTGCCAAGTTTAAAAGATGACTTTGGAAACACTTCATTTTCCTTCGCCAAACTCGTTAGCTCTTTGTTGCTCATTAGTTCATGGTTTTTTCCCCCATCTCTCTGTCTCTGTTACCCCTTTTCTCTGTGTCTCTGTGTCTCTCTCCTCCCTTTTGACCCCTATTTTCCTCCCCTCTTTTTCTTAGAAGTCGTAGTTACGGCTTTAACGGCCGCCTCGCTCTTACGCCGGTTTGAAGTTTGGAATTGTGCACTCTGATCTTCAGCAATTACCAACTGGGCCAAATCTCTTCCTTGGGAATTCATTATTTACGTTCAATTAAACAAATTCATCAATGGACTCGGCAGCCCAGTACAGTATGTGGTCTCTCTCTGCCATAACGAAGCCGGAGAATGGAGACACGACATTGGCTCTCTCAATCAGACATAATACAAAGACTCCGACTGTTTGCCCGTACCATGCCAGCCAGTCATAGTTCCACCTTACATGTCTCCATTATACTTAGCGAACTTTACATGTCCGAAACAAGCTTAAAAACTCATTCACATCCATTATGAATGAGTCTAGGTCAGCGTTCAAAGTGTTGAGCCCAATGTACAGTACATTCATTTGGAACTAAGTGACAGTGAGCTCGTTGTCTCTTGAGTCAATCCTAGCACCGACCTGAAGTATGAAAGTGATAGAGTTAAGATGGTGTTGAAGCTCCTGCTGCCAGTGCTTCATGGTGCTTCCACTGATGAAACTCTGTATGGCCTGATCTCTAAGGGGTAGTTTCAATCCCGTAGTGCTGAAGATCAATTTAAACTTAAAAGCAATGCTTCCACGATTGCGGAGACGGCATTCACGGTAAACTCAGCATACAGCATGTCGGCTCAATCGGAAATGACCTTTACATTTCAATCGCACTATAACGAGGGTCGTGCGTGCAGTGGATTGAATCCAGGCCTAAGTGTTTCAACCACCTTAACCACAGTTATCTGATAACAACAACTGTGGTTCAAGAAAGAGATCGTTTGGTCCTTTTGTATACTTTTTAGCCAGTAATTCTGAAAGTAGCTCTCACGGGGCAAAAAAATGGTGTCTTATATGTGCAGACGTACCTCACGTCATTGCTCTCTCTCTCTCTCACTCTCCTGTGTGTGCATCTTACTAGCTGTCACTCAATGGGTGAGGGGCTTAAGCTTATTGACTGGAACTAGAATTGTTAGGGGGCTGGCCCACGTGGGGTAAAATGTAGGGAAAAAGGCAGAGCATAGCTTCCAGGAAAACAATCGCTTTCAAACTAGGGACTTTGTGTCTAATTGAGGTAAAACAGTAATTCTGCTCATAGATCATGCATATATGAACTACACATTGACACATCCAGCTCAATGCGAGAGGTTCAAAAAATACTTAGTAGACGCCAATATTCCGGAGCATGTCTTTAGGGATACAGTCAATAACTAGGAGAGAGAGAGAGATTTTTCTGCATCCACACTAGCAGCTGTAAACCTGGGGAGAGATTGACAAAATCCTCACATTCACTTTGTCAGATTCACAGTCCCCTGATAACCACCAGAGAAATAAACAAAGGGATGTCCCTGGCTTCACCTCATGAAAGTTATTTATTTTTTATTTTTAAGGAGCGTTCGATATTGTGTTGACAGTGAACACTCTTCCTGTCATTCTGTGGATGCAGGTAATGCTTGTCAACATAGACATTGTGAAGACATAGGACAGGTCAGACAGGTGAAAGAGAGATGACCAGACAAATATAGAGGGCCTTGAGAGAACCACGCAAGGAAGAGAAAAACAAGAGTGAAAGAGCTGCCTTCTTCGTTAACTGCCAGGGTCAGAGAGGGAGAGAGAAAGAGAAAGATTGAGAGAGAGACAGTGCCCATAACTGAGTGTACTATCTAACGAGAGGGAGACAGCGAGCAAGGCCAATAGATCACTGAGAACCAGATCACTGTGTGTGTGTGCGTGAGTCCCAACATAGTGGTGTGAACTTTCCCTGTAAATTTACAGCATTATACTGGCACCAGCATAATACTGTAATTTTGCTTTACAGCAGAGATGCTGTAATATATTTTAGAGTACTATTTTCCTTACTGTAAAACGTATTACAGCATACAGATTTACAGCAGGGATGCTAAAAACAAATGCAGAAAATCAGTTTTGGCTAGCAATACAGAGGGTACAGCGTACCTACCCAGCAGGGTACCTAGCAGCTGCTGAAAATATTCTTCCACTTCACCACAGTTTCAAGAAGATATTTATTTAAACAGTCTGAGCTTCATGTGTCTCACCCAACAGCATGAGTTCGGCACCTGAAACGGATCATTTGAATCTACAGTAGGATTAAGATATTGCTGTAAATAAATACAGTATGTTAGAGTATCTTTTACAGGAGGCTTCCAATTACAGTTAATAACAGTATTTTCCTGCATTTTACCCATCTACAGTGTTTTGACGTTAAAATGACAGAAAAGTCTTACAGTCTGTCCACAAACTTCAGAGTTTCAGAGAGTGAGATGTGCACGTGTGTATACTAATTCAGGGTTTCAGAGAGTGAGATGTGCACGTGTGTATACTAATTCAGGGTTTCAGAGAGTGAGATGTGCACGTGTGTATACTAATTCAGGGTTTCAGAGAGTGAGATGTGCACGTGTGTATACTAATTCAGGGTTTCAGAGGGACAGTGAAATGAATGTGTGTGTGTGTGTGTGAGGAGAGTCCAAAGACTATATCCATTAATATGAGGGTATTGGTAAAGTCCTCTGATCAGGCTGGGACACACACACACACACACACACACACACACACACACGCTAGCATGCACATACATACACAAGCACGCACGCACACACACACACAGAGGATCCTGCAACACAACACCAAGGGCCCTCTATCTGCATGTTAAACAATACTCTGACTGTCAACAATCAGACATAAATTAGCAGCCGCGGCCTCCACTGTATTTATTCTTATAATTACCTCCCAGGAGGGCTCCATGAGCAGGCTCCACACACAGCATGACACGACACACACTCAGCACAGACCGCGTTGCCTCGCAGTGTACGTGGATCCATGCATGTCTGTGTGTGTGTGTTTGTATGTGTGCCCCTTACATGTGTGAGCTGTGCCATACAGACACCCCATTGAGTATAAGTGTGTGTGTAAGTGAACCCGTCTGAAAATGTATTATTTCTATTTCTGTTGCAGATGAATTACGGATTATTAAACCTGAAAATGGTGGTTTTACAGAAGACAGTACATAAAATAATGTGATATAGTATTGATGGGTAGATGGACTGATGGATTGATAGATGGAAGGAGAGAGAGCAAGAGAGTGAGAGATAGATAGACAGAGCTATAGAGAGGGAAACAGGGAGAGAACAAAGAGAGAGAGAGAGAGAGAGAGAGAGAGAGCGATGAGATAAAAACAAGAGAGAGTGAAGACAGGGAGAGGAGGGACAGAAAGAGGGAGGAGACAAAGAATGGAGAGACATAAAATTGAGAGACAGAGATACATGGACATGCAGGCAATGACAGCCACGAGAAATCTCATCTACATTTTTGACAATGGGGGAAATATCTGAAGAGCGAAGAACAGAGGGAGGAATTTAACCGCTTTCATCTTGTCATAATTATCTCCAAGAAGAGACATGAAAGGGACATTTTTTGTTTTTTTTGTTTATAAATTAGAGAACAAGGACATTTTCGGTGACAACTTTGATGGCGTTCTTCATCTGTACATCGCAGAAGAGTCCCGGGCTAATGATCTCGTCTTTTCTTTAAGCTCTGGTTCTGATAAAGAAAAAAGCCCTGCGATAAAAACAACACTAAATACAATTTAACAAATGAACGAGGAGCAGAAACGTCACTTTTTTTAAACGAAACATGATTATCCTAATGTGTAGCTACAATTATGCTCATCGTAGAATTCAATTGAATTCCAAGCCCTACGCATCATCTCCA
This sequence comes from Oncorhynchus nerka, assembly GCF_034236695.1. Taxonomy (NCBI): domain Eukaryota; kingdom Metazoa; phylum Chordata; class Actinopteri; order Salmoniformes; family Salmonidae; genus Oncorhynchus; species Oncorhynchus nerka. The sequence goes on along the minus strand of NC_088396.1, from coordinate 3,286,353 downwards.
TCTAACAGCTCCAACTAAAACGACCCTTATCCAGCAATATACACTAAGTGTACTAAACATTAGGAACTGTTCTTTCTATGACATAGACTGAACAGGTGAATCCAGGTGAAAGCTATGATCCCTTATTGAGGTCACTTGTTAAATCCACTTCAATCAGTGTAGATGAAGGGGAAGAGAAAGGTTAAATAAGGATTTGAAGCCTTGAGACATGGGTTGTGTATGTGTGCCATTCAGAGGGTGAATGGGCAAGACAAATGATTTAAGTGCCTTTGAACGGGTTATGGTAATAGGTGCCAGGCACACCGCTTTGAGTGTATCAAGAACTGCAATGCTGCAGGGTTTTTTACGCTCAGCAGATTCCTGTGTGTGTCAAGAATGGTCTAACACCCAAAGGACATCCAGCCAATTTGACACAACTGTAGGAAGCTTTGGAGTCAACATGGGACCTGTGGAATGCTTTTGACACCTTGTAGACTCCATGCCCTGACAAATTGAGGCTGTTCTGGGGGCAAAAGGGGGTGCAACTTAATAAGAAAGTGTACCAATAAGAAAGTGTACCAGTTGTTAAGAAAGTGTACCAGTTGATCCTGCACTTTTATTTTTGTGATTCAGACCTTAAAGGCCCATTTTCTTTATTTTATCATCAATGTAGTCTTGACCTCCATCGACTGATCAACAAATGGAACAAATGAAAAATGAAAACAAAGCCAGCATCGATCAATATTTTCCTCTGAGAAGGCCCAGAACACTCTCTGTATCCATCAATACCAAAGATTTTGACAGTAAATGAACCACAGGAAGTGAGCCACAAACTCAAAGTAATGTCTTGTCATTTGCTCCTGAGCAGAGCAGAGCAGGCAGCAGCCCAGCCAAGACTAGCCTGCCTGTGATTGGCTGTTCAAGGTAACCCTCTGGTAGTGTGGATGAGATGAGGTAAGGGTCCAGGAGTTGGGAATGGTTACAGCTATAGCCTTATAATATCTCTATCGGCGGGGTGACAGAAGATAATTTAATGCATCTATAACAGACCTACATTCAAATACTATATGTTTTCTTCAAACGTTGCATGTTTGATTAAGTCTGTCTCAAATGCCAGATGGGCGGGGTTTGCACTTTTGTGTCTATTCCCTTGGTTTCATTATGCCAGGCAAGTTCAATCAAACACAGCTGAAGTATTTGAAAAATATGTATATACACTTGAACCCAGGTTTGATCCATTATGCATTACACACAGGTGGTGCATAGAAAGGCTTACTGCCATTTCTGTCATAGACCAGGACCAGTCCAGTCAAGCATGCCTCTGAGTCTGATGGGCTCCCCCATCAACCACGGCTGTGAATGAAGCCTGGAGCTCACTGAGGCCTAGTTAAACTGTTTATAAAAACTACCATCTATCATCCTACACACACACACACACACACACACCCTCCACCCTCCATTTCTAATTGGTTTCCGGTTCCTGCGTACTAAATTTAATGTGTCCTTTCTCCTGCAGCTGAAGCGTTGCAAATGCTGCAATCAGTGGCCCAGGGCCCGGCCTAATGTGGCCAGAGAGAATATGAGGCCCAGCCAAAACATGCACATGGCATTCCACACACTATTAATGTTCATTAAAAGTTGAAGGAGGGAGAAGGGCAAGGTTGCCTTGTGCTGAAGCATTCCTGGGGCCTGTTAAGTCAGGCAAAGCCTGGTTGAGGTTTAAAGCCAGACCAGACTTCTGTCTTCACAAAGTCGTGGACTCCACTATCACGACAGCAGGAGCCACAGCTGATCCACGTAGCATGGGACTGTGAAAAAAAGCTCTGAAAATGTTTTATTTTGTACTGATAGTTCCTTTTCCAGCCTGTCAAGTAATAATAGTAGCTGTCTTCTTTTCATAATCACATAATAGCACTGGAATGATGCTTTTGGGGATCCAAATAAACAAATAATAAACTAATACAAATACTCCAGGCAAAACATATTCTATTTGTGATGAAAATGTTGAGGTCTTCACTAACGTAACTTTTAGATTCATTTGACCCTAACAACGGCCTTAGAGAAACAGCGGGAAAAACCTTTAAGGGTATAACCTACATTAAATGCAAAGGAAACATAAAAGAGGTTGAGTGTAGGGAACTACAGCCAATTCCCACTGTGGTGGCTTGCATGGCCATGAAACTGGCATTGGCTTTGGTGACACTAAGTGGTGTTTGACACTAAGAGAGGCCTGGTGCTCTGGTGTCAGTGAGAACACATGAGAGAGCACCAGACCAAAACATATGTTCTACACACAGTCATTAGGCAGCCTGACCACCACTCATCAATCACAGCCTAGTTAGAAAAAGAGGGGAGAATGAGGCCAAGAGCGGGAGACGGCGGGAGATGGGAAAGAGAGAGGGGAAAAAGGAGGGAGAAAGGGAAGAATGAAGGAGATAATTTGAGAGAGAGACACAAGCTACAGTACACGTTGGTTACAGATCACAACATACAGAAAACAACTCCATTTACTACAAGAGTCCCCCCCCCAAAAAACGATTAATCTTTCATCTCTCTGTGTTTTCTTAATTTTCCTTTTCGCAAGTGGCTGAATCTATCCTACAGGAGAAATCATCCGAGCGAGGGAAACAGCACCCCTCTGTCTCGGTATGTGTAGCCCATGTATCTGATGTTGTCTGGCTAAAAAGAGTATAACATGTTGTAGCGGTAGCATTTGATTTTTTGATGCCGGTAAGCATTTGGCATTGATAGTTTTATAAATAAAATAATTAGCCAATCAGCATTGGAATGAGGTCAACTCTGGGTGGTCTTGGCGCAGCAAAACGTGACAGGCAAGTTTGGATTTGGCATTAGACCAATCAAATCACATTAAAAGCAAGAGCAAAACGTAATGGTCTGCATGTTGTTGTCCTGCAGTAGCTCGCTGGCTAAAACAGCCCTTTCCTAAGCAATGGATTGAGATGGGGATTTAGACTTGTTGGTTTTTACTTAATTATCCATACAGGCCAATTATGATAACGGTGATTCTGATTTAAACATGAATTCATACATTGTGCCACTGGCCTGAGACGATTGAAGTTCAATATGTAAACCTAGAGGTAAAACTAACTAGCTAACATAGCTGGTTCATTCTAGCCAGGTAGCCTAGTCTAGGACAAAACAAACTAAAAGTGTGTAGTCTACTACTTTGTGACACAGTCATAGTACGTTTTTCCAACATGAAAGAGAGGAGGATGGCATTGGCGTTCAAGTAATAAGTAGGGTGAGTCAATAACATGTTTTTTTTAAACTTGCACACGCACATGCTCGCACAAACACACACACGGACAGAAATCGGTACCATTGACAGCCACATGATATTTAGCAACGTTGATTCTCCGTTGTTCTGAACAAGTCGTAGTTTATTAAACAATTGAAAACATTAACTTGCCTGACCATGTTACATGCCATATGTGACCCGTTTCAGGAAACTAGGCATATGTCGCTGGATACTACTTCACAGGAGAGCTAGTTTTAACGTAAACATTTTTTAAAAATCAAAATGCCTTCTCGAACATGTGATCTTTCATGTGCCATAATAACAAACTCATATGCCATCTGTAAATACAAATAACATTGTTAAATTACGAGCATTGTTGGTTAAGCCACAGAAAAAGTGCGCAACCTTCCCACTAGCCATGATTGGCTGAGATAATGAGTGGGCTGGACATACCAAGATATGAGTTTGGATTGGTCTGCCATATAGCACGCTTCTGTCCATTTGACCTGGTCAGTATGTCTAGGTAATCCTGTCTAACGCGACTATTGAAACGGCATAAGCGTTGCTCTCCACTTTCTGGGGGACAGAGTTTTGAAATCAGTGGAATTTGAGTATGATAGCTAAGGAGATGGAGAGAACATCTGTTTCCGGATTACATCTACAAACTAAGGGCAACCATGGCATCCGACAGGAGACACATCCATCCATGAATGATGTATACGGGTAAGATAGTCTAGCTAGCTACCTTTTCAGATATTACACTTTTCTAATTTTGACAGAGACATTTGCTTGGCTAGCTATAGCCTAATGTCAGCTAGCTAACATTGAACCTGGTTGGTTAGCTACCTAAAGATTCATGCAGGGTAGTAACATCATGAGTTGTGATTGTGGTTCATTGTTTACCTAGCTAGCTAGCGTTAGCTGGCTGGCTGGCTCGCTAACTAATGTGACGTGTATGACCTTATTATTCGTATCTCAGAGCCATTTGCTTAGCTAGCTATAGCCTTATGTTAGTGTAACAGGTGTAAAACATACTTTATGTATTTCACCGAAAATCCCTAATTTATTATTGTAAGGTTATTTTGAGATGGATTACACTACTTTCAAGAGCGAACTATTTTATTGTATTTATTTTCTAAATTGTTTTAATGCTGTGATGTCATCAACAGGAGCCATGCTTTTATACTCCTCAGTTTGCTCAAAGTGTGATGAGGAGAAGTATATGTTTATGTATGCTCTTTGGAATGCACATGTTCGCAAATATTCACAATTACAAAAAATGTTTTTTAAATAAATGATATCGTCATTGATTTAGTGTTGCACTACTGTTTGTGGGAATATTATTAGTGTGAATAGGGATAATGTTCGAGTGCAACTTTGATTGCAACTTTGCAAGGCTAGCCCAGCTACAGTTACCTTTGTTGCGGAAGAGGGTCTCTCAGGTGCAGACAAAGTGAGTTTTCTAACGATTTTCTCACAGGCATTCCGCACTCTTTTGTCTTTTATCAGGCAAGTATACTTGTGTATGGGAGTCCAGATGGCAGCATCAACCTTTGCCTTGTATTTGTGTCCATTCCATGCAGGTATGTTGTGAAATGTGAACATTTTGTATTTCATGTTTAATTTGCCCAGTTAGACGTCGTTCATTATGTTACCTGTCCGGTCATGTCAAAAATGGCATTGTTGCCTCATTAGTATACCTCAGGTAGCACTCATTAGGAAATTATTGGTGTACAATATTTATAAAATTAAATGTGAGTCTTTTGAAAATATGAACATGTACATTTTGTACAATGCATTTTTTGTAGATGTGAGTTTGCCCAGAGCGTGATGAGGAGAGGCAAATATACTTGTGTATGGGAGTCCAGACGGCAGTATTAACCTTTGCCTTGTATTTCTATCCATTCCATACAGTCATTAAAAGCGAGACAACAATGCAGAATTGTGTCCAGAGGCTTGTCTTCCTCCTACACCTCACCAGAACACAAAGCAGAAAGGTACTGGTACAGTGTCGGTTACAATAGCTAGCTAACATTGAACCTGGTTGGTTAGCTACCTGCAGACTCATGCAGGGGAGTAATGTCATGAGTTGTGATTATGGTTCATTGTTCACCTAGCTAGTTAGCTAACATTAGCTGGCTGGCTCACTTGCTAACATTACATGCATTACATTATTATTCGTATCTCAAAGCCATTTGCTTAGCTAGCTATAGCCTAATGTTAGCTAGCTAACATTGAACCTGATTGGTTATCTATCTGCAGATTCATACAGGGTAGTAACGCTATGAGTTGGGATTATGGTTCATTGTTTACCTAACAAAAAACTCCACTATGCAAGTAACCATTTCGGTTGCGATAGGTAAATTCAGTCTGGCTATCAACTCTCGTCTGAGTGTGACAAAGTGCAGAATAACTGATGAATTGAAGAGCACTCAACACCCGTTGAATATGGCCAGTCTCATTAAAAGTTGGCAAAAAAAGCATAATTAAATTGTTTACAGCAGCACAGTTACAGTCACCAATGCTCTGGATAACATGAAAACAGCCTAACCAGCTCTGCTAGGGCAAGGTAAATGGTCAGAGTGGGGTGTTCTCTCATTATGTGTGTGGAGCATGCTAGCCAATGTTAGCCAGTTAGCTTGGGTGCTGTTGTGAGTTCAAAACATTCGGATCAATCCTACTCGTCGGCCAGAGCCCCGAACGCTCCGAGAGCTAAAAAGTTTTGAATTTACGAACGGACAATCTGACAGCACAGTTGCAGTCACCAATGCTCTGGATAAGATTAGAGCCTAACCAGCTCTGCTATGGTGAGTGTGTTCAGTGAGCTGTTCTGTCATTTGTGTCTAGAAGTAGCTAACAAGTTAGCTTGGGTGCTTGACTGCTGAAGTTAGTACAGAACTCTAAGATCAAACCTTAAAGAGATGGGTGGGGCTAAAGCTTAAGGGTGTAAAAAATGCTGAAGACAAAGCAGAGCTTTCCAATAGTAGTACCAAAACTGTAGTGTATGATACACCATTTTGTAGCTATGAGTCTCTACTTTTATCCAATGTAAAAAACAAAATTTCATATTTGTCTAGATATGACTGATTTGATCCATTGGGTCACATATTTGCTTTGTGGACTTCTTGAGTTTTGTGATGAAACAAACATACATTACCTGAGAGTCTGCTTCAGCTCCAGCAGGGGAACCAGATGGCTGCTGAGTATGCGCTTACCTTCCGGACAGTAGCTGCTTCTAGTGGATGGAATGAGCCGGAGCTCAGCACGTTATTTAGACGAGGTCTGCGCAAGGAGGTCAAGACGGAACTGGCCTGCAAAGATGACAACCTCACCCTGGACGCACTCATTGCGATGGACATCCGTCTGGATAACCTCCCCCGGGAGTGTCGGCATCTCCATCGCTTCTCTCCCTCCTTCTGTAATTGTTTCGGGATCAGAGTCTGAACCCATCGAGGTAGGTTTCACACGCTTTCCCATGGCGGAACGACACAAATGGATACCACTGGGGCTCTGTCTGTACTGTGGCCACGGAGGGCACAAGCGCCAGCGGTGTCCGTTACTTCAGAATCCGGGATCCACTAGAGCAGAGGGACGGTCACGTGATGTTGCATCCCCTGGACCAGGAGTGAGTATTCCATCCACTGCTCTTCCTGTTAGACTCTTTTTAGTACCCGTCACTCTGGCTGACTGTCCCTCGTGCCTTGTGTCTACAGCTTTAGTGGATTCCGGCGCCACAGGGAACTTTATGGATCAGAACCTTGCCGCCTCTCTCAATATTACTATCTACCCCCTCTCCTCTCCTTTTCAGGTTCAAGGTCTCGACTGTCGGCCTTTAGGATCCGGAACCATCACACGCATCACCAAACCACTCACCCTCGCCGTGGAGCCCAATCACCAGGAAAACATCACCTTCATCACCAGTGCACCAATTCACAAGATCATCCTCGGCCTACCTTGGCTTCAGCACCATAACCCTACCATCTCATGGTCGAGGATGAGAATCACCGACTGGTCACCTGAATGCCGGAAGACCTGCTTTCCTGTCCCCTGTGGTTCCACGTCAGTTGAGAGTGCAGTGGTTGCCCTCCAGCCCAACATCCTGGAGGAATATGAGGATCTAAGGGAGGTATTCTCCAAGACCCGCGCTACCTGTCTCCCTCCTCATCTCCCCTGGGACTGTGCCATTGACCTGTTTTCCGGTGCTACACCTCCGTGCAGATGCATCTACCCTCTGTTGGTGTCTGAGACCCAGTCCATGGAGGACTACATTCAAGAAGCGCTCCGACAGGGTTTCATCTGCATGTCTACGTGCCCTGCGTTGGCTGATTTCTTCTTGGTGACCAAGAAGGAGTGAGGATTACGACCTTGTATCGATTACTGTGGACTCAATGACATCACCACAAAGTATTGGCACCCTCTCCCGCTGGTGCCGTCAGCCATCAAGCAGCTCATTGGGGGCTGGTTCTTCACCAAACTGGATCTGTGGAGTGCCTACACTCTCATTCACATCCAGGACGGGGGATGAGTGGAAGTAGGCGTTCAGCACAATGTCTCGTCACTATGAGTACTTGCTTATGCCCTTTGGCTTAGCCAATGCTCCGTCAGTGTTCCAGGAATTTGTCAACGAGGTGTTCAGGGACATGCTCGGACGTCAGGTGATTGTGTACATCGACCAACCTGGAAGATCACATTACTTACGTTTGAGCAGTCCTGGAACACCTCTTGTTTGTCAAGGCGGAGAAGTGCCAAATCCACCAAAGGGCTGTCTCGTTCTTGGGCTACCAAATCAGCCCGCAGGGAGTGAGGATGGAGGACAAGAAGGTAGATGCGGTAAGGTCATGGCCCGTCCTAACCACCATCAAAAGGTTACAATGGTTTTTGGGGCTTGCCAACTTTTACCGCCACTTCATCAGGAACTTCAGCGCCATCACCACCCCTCTCACCTCCCTCCTCAAGATTGGGCCTCGTAGGTTGGTTTGGTCTCCAGCAGCTGACGAGGCCTTTCGTTCGTCTCCTCAAGGGGTGTTTCACCTCCACCCCCTTGCTAAAACACCCAGATCCCACACTACCTTTTGTGGTTGAGGTAGACTCATCAGAGGTGGGTGTGGAGGCAGTTTTGTAGGGGGACCCACTAAAATTGTAGTCTTGTGCTTTCTTCAAGAAACCTTCCCCCACAGAGAGGAATTACGGCAGTGAAGTTAACATTAGGGGAATGGAGACACTGGTTGGAGGGTGCCAAGGAACCATTCATCATCCTCACCGACCATCAGAACCTTGAGTACATACGAACAGTGAGGAGACTGAATCCGCACCTAACCAGGTGGGCCCTCTTCTTCACCAGGTTTGACTTCACTATGACCAGGTTCTAAGAACATCAAGGCCAATGCCCTGTCCTGTATCTACAATTCGGGAGAGGCTCCTGTCCAGAGGGTACCCATAATCCCGTCCTCCCGAGTCGTGGGTCCAGTGGTTTTGGACGTAGATGTGGACATCCGCCAGGCTCTAGAGAGGGAGCCCGCACCCCAGAATTGTCCGCCCGCCCGCATCTACGTTCCCACAGGGAAAAGGGATCGGCTGCTGACCTGGCACACACAGCTGTCATCGCTGGACATCCAGGTATTTCTCTCACCATTCATTCCATCACTGAGAAATACTGGTGGCCCACCTTAGTGCAGGATGTTACGCGGTATGTCAACTCCTGTTCTGTGTGTGCTCAAGTCAAGTCCCCCCGGAATGCTCCAGCAGGAAAGCTCCCGCCGCTTCCCGTGCCTCAGCGACCTTCGTCCCATCTATCCATTGACTTTGTTACTGATCTTCCCCTTTCTGATGGTTTGACCACCATTCTGGCTGTAGTGACACCAGTCTCAACGTCAACAGTGAAGAGGCGACTCCAGGATGCTGGCCTTCTAGGCAGAGTTCCTCTGTCCAGTGTCTGTTCTTTTGCCCATGTTAATCTTTTATTTTTATTGGCCAGTCTGAGATATGGCTTTTCTTTGCAATTCTGCCTAGAAGGCCAGCATCCCGGAGTCGCCTCTTCACTGTTGACATTGAGACTGGTGTTTTGCAGGGGTACTATTTAATGACGCTACCAGTTGAGGACTTGTGAGGCGTCTGTTTCTCAAACTAGACACACTACTGTACTTGTCCTCTTGCTCAGTTGTGCACCACTCTTTCTATTCTGGTTAGAGCCCGTTTGCGCTGTTCTGTGAAGAGTTGTACACAGCGTTGTACGAGATTGTCAGTTTCTTGGAAATTTCTCACACAGGAATAGCCTTCATTTCTCAGAAAAAGTGACTGTAATTGAACCCACAAATGCTGATGCTCCAGATACTCAACTAGTCTAAAGAAGGACAGTTTTATTGCTGCTTTAATCAGAACAACAGTTTTCAGCTGTGCTAACATAATTGCAAAAGGGTTTTCTAATGATCAATTAGCCTTTTAAAATGATAAACTTGGATTAGCTAACACATCATGCCATTGGAACACAGGAGCGATGGTTGCTGATAATGGGCCTCTGTACGTCTATGTAGATTTTCCATAAAATATGAGCCGTTTCCAGCCACAATAGTCATTTACAACATTAACAATGTCTACAATGTATTGCTGATCATTTTTGATGTTCTTTTAATAGACAAAAAATTATATTTTCTTTCAAAAACAAGGACATTTCTAAGTGACTCCAACTTTTGAACGGTAGTGTATGTGCGGTGGAATTTATTCCACCACTGTGACTGTCTTTTACTTGTCTCTGCCTTATTGTATATCACGGTGGCATATGAACGAATGGGTTATAGAGCAAACAAGGCAATTATCTCAACATTTGTAACATGGCTTTTTTCCTTCCTAGCTTGATTTTACCCACGCACTGCCACTGCAAGAGTCCAACATGTCTGTCCCTCTGTCCTGTCTGTCCTCTGATCCGGTGTTCCTTTTTACACTTGACCATTCACAGGGCTCAACTAACAAAGGTAATTCTTATCATGTGTGGGTAGTCTTTCGGAAAACCAAGCACGGATACACACACAAACAAATACGCACACAAGCAGAAACTACTTTAAAACTTGTTCACGCTACAGGTTCCCCAAGGGCACCCCCCCACACACTCCCAACTCAAAAAGTGGCGCACAGAATGCAAAAATATTCTTAGAAATATTTAACCTCCACACATTAACAAGTCCAATAGCTCAAATGAAAGATAAACACCTTGTTCATCTACCCAGCAAGTCAGATTTCTAAAATGTTTTACGGCGAAAACATAGCACATATTTATGTCAAACCACCACCAAATACACAGCTAATATATAGCCATTTTGTCGAACAAAAGATGCAATCACAAGCGCAGGATTAAAATAAAAATAATTCACTAACCTTTTGAAAATCTTCATCAGATGACAGTAATAGGACATGTTACACAGTACATTTATGTTTTTTTTCAATAATATGCAATTTATATCCATAAATCTCTGTTTACATTGACGCCATGTTCAAAAAATGCTACAAAAATGTCCGGAGAAATTAAACTCCGCCAGATAACGCCAGATAACAGCAATACACATCATAAACTTTGACTAAATATACATGTTCTACATATAGTTAGAAAGATACACTCCTTCTTAATGCAATCGCTTTGTCACATTTCTTTTTAACGTTACAGAAATCGTTCATTTTTTAATAATCTGAGACGGCGCTCAGACATTAGCAATATTTCTCCGCTATGTTGGAGTCAACAGAAACACAAAATTACCACATAAATATTCCCTTACCTTTGATGGTCTTCGATCATAATGTAGTGGAAGAAGTCGTACTTACCCAAAACATCGTTGGGTTTCAATTCATGTGTCTTTGTGTTAGCAAACGCGACAAATTCCGGCTGAAATGCAGCCAAAATTCAAGGGGTTGCGCATCAACTTCAAAATTAAATATTATATGTCGACTAAACTGGTCAAACTAAGTGCAGAATCAAGCTTTAGGATGTTCTAAACGTGCAAAACAATTCTCAACTCGAACAGACAAACTGACATCGTGTCGTGATTCCTGGAACAAAGGGCACTCCAGGCGCAACGCGCGCATGAGAGTGCATGTATTTTCGCGTGACACCAAGGTTTTTGCCCGCCAAAGGGTGAAAGATTGCGGGATTTTCACAATGAAACGCCCTATTGAAAGAAGACATCTCGCCGAAGACATAGAAACTGATCCCAGATCCGTAGCTGGTTGGGAAGGGTGGGGGCGATGACGTCAAAGTTGGCCCAACTTTCTTGATGAGAGAAATCGTTTGGGAGAATGGCTGCCCTGTGAGTTCTGCTATACTTATAGACATATTTTTAGAAGCTTTAGAGTGTTTTCTATCCAATAATAATTATTATATGCATATGTTAGCAATTTTGGACAGATTTTTTTTCAGTTTACTATGGGCACGCACTTCCTCCAAAGGGGGCAGTATTCTTCCCTATCCCTAACAGGTTTTAACTGTAAAAATGTGGGTACATAACACTGATCAGAGATTAGTTGCAAGATTTTCATTTGTGAGAAAAGTGGTTGTTATTTGTGTTTGCTAATAGAAGTTATAAAAGTCTGATCCACTCTTCAGCCAGCAGTCTTCAATAGTTCATTGGAGCCCTTGTCATGATACTGATGATGATCATGTCCTGTTGTGCAGATAGGATTCTGGTATGTTTAAATGCATGGAGTGCTCCTACATGGGTAGAGCTAAGTTCACACAGCTGGCCTGACCATGTGATCTGTCGGTCTGATCAGATGACCTGCCCCGAAATGATGAAGACAGTCGAAAGACAGCTGAAACTGAGGACGCTTGAACGAGCTGTAGAATAGCAGCACTGAGGAAAATTGTTGTCTCAGCTTGCTTGCCAGTGTGAGTTTTCTAAGTAGCTAACAAAATGTTTGAGAAAAGTATTAGCTAGCTAATAGAGTAAACTCACTCACTTTTGGACATCGCCTTTCCAACAAAATCAATTACATGACCCCCACGCTGCCCGTCTCTGCATGATTCAAGAAGGAAATGAGCCCCGTCGGGTCTTTTTAAAAATGGCGGGTGGGGAAGCGAAACTAATGCGTGATAGTGAGAAGGAGAGATGTTGTGTGGGAAAATGGCTTTTTTTCACTCGATCTGTCCAACTTATCACCTTATTGCCTCTAAAAAGTAAATAAAACACTATAAAGAGTTTATATAATGTGTCATTACATACCTATCTGAAGGTTTGTGTCGAATTTGAATCGGGTTTTTAGGGCAGTGCTAAACTGATCTTCAGAAGTAAACAGCGGCTTTGAGAATGATGATCGCATGCAGTGACGATGCAAAATATGACTAGGTATCCCCCTTAACCCCGTCACTGTCCATTTCTTGTTTTTAAAGAATGAGAGAAGTGCTACACCTGGTGGAGAAAGATTGTAACACAGAAATAGTTGCTTTATGCGTGCTGTACGTTACGTTATGTAACGGAGGGTCAGTTTTTTAAAACTTTTCTCCAATACTATAGAGCCATTACCATGTCGATCAACGCTTGAATAGAAACGTAGTTCAAACCCCAGATTTTGGGGTCAACACAGTCGCTACAGTCCCATTAGTTTTCTTTGTAGAATCGTTTGAATGTTGCGGTTGCGCATATTTGTACGGAATGGGGTGAGTTTAGCTAGCTGCTGTAAATCCGATTACTAGCCAACCAACTTAGCTAGTAGTAACAGTAGTGCTAGCTATCTATCCTGCTTAGCTAGCTAGCTAAGTCAGCTAACATTAACAATGGAATATTTGAAGCTACATAGCTATTTATTACAATTAGCATCTCAAAGCAATGAAAGTCCAAGTGACAGCCTAAATTGTCAATAGTGTCATAAGAAATTGTCTATCATCAGTCACTTATTTTGTCCACACTCCTGTATCCACAGGAAGAAACAAACAATATGCCAATACTTGGAACAAGCATGTAAGGAGGAGATCAATATGGTAAGCACAAAACGATGGATAAAAGATTGATGCTCATTTGAATTGTAGTCATGCATGTCAGATGATGCACCTGATGTATTATGGCTATATCTGCTACTGTAGGAAGCACAGCAGACTGTAAAGGGGAGACTTGTATATTTCAAACAATACCAAATGTATGTTTGTAGGACAGATATTCAAGGAGTACCTGTTGATTGCAACATGAGAATCTTGACATTGAGAGAACACTCACTGACGCGGCAGTAGTTTATAGGTTTGTATTTCTATGTGCCAGGTAAAGCTGGTCTGAATCATTTGATATAATTGTAGTTAATAGTAAAGCCTGTAGCAAGGTAGCTAGCATTATCACTAGAACTACACTGTTGGCTAAAACAAGACCTAATGAATGGCACAATTTATTTTCTCAAATCATCCTGCATTTATACATCTTGATGTGCATCTAATGCCACCTTGTGCTGTCAAGTGGAATTACAACAAGAGAACTGGGTTTTACCTCATTCTTACAGTCTCTGTTTGTACATTGCCTTAACAGTAGGCCTACTGTGGGTCAATCTATACCGTATAGCAGTGCCATGGAAGTGATTCAAAATATATATTTCTATGATGATTCATGAGGCTCCAGAATTTACACCTCAGTGCAATTTATTACTAGTGCAGTCCTCTTGGCTTTACAATCATACCTGCTTATCAAGAATGATTGATGAATTAAACAATATTTCTGTGTTATTGTGATTCACAGTAGCTACATTAAGTATTGTGATTTACTGATATTTATGCATTGAATTAATCATCACTTTTCTCTGTCTTTGTCTTGTATTTGCAAGTTGGATTTAACCAGCAGTGGAATCTTGGAGGAAAAGGAGAGCTTGCAGTTGTCAGAGTGAGCCAGCATCTTCTGTAGCACATCAAACTACCACATGATTTCACACATGGTTTTATGTTTAGAAGCTGCTCTATACAAGTTTTATTGACCTTTCTATCGATTGAAGTAGTCAGCAATAAGGCCTGAGAGGTCATGGTATATGAGATAGAAACTGCTATTGCTTTTATGAAATGGTTACCAATTATTCAGAACAAAATGTATGAAATGTTTTTATATGAGAATTTACCTAATAAAGCTCTCTTTTGTTTACCTTTCAGAATGGACAATCTCAATGAGTTTGATTCTTTGCTGGAGGGACACACTAAAGGTGATCTGTACATCAACAGCCATGTTGCGAGTGAGGAAAGTGTGCACAGTGTGTTGGAACTGTACAAAAGGAAAACTTCAACTTTTAGTACACTGACCTCGTCATCTTTCAGTTTCAACCCTAACCACATAGACAAGACAACTCTCTTCAAAATAAATATCCAGTTCTCCAAAAGCGACAATCCCAAGATCAACTATGGTGTTGTTCCATACATGCTTGGGGGTCAAAAGATTACGGAAAATCATTGAGCACACACCTTGCTCAGTAAACAAGGGGGAGAAAAAGAAAAGCTACAAGATTCAAAGAACAAGGGCTGTGAATAAACCATATCAGTCTAACAGATACTGTATGTACAGTGCCTTCAGAAAGTATTCACACTCCTTGACCTTTTCCACATTTGTTTGTGTTACAAAGTGGGATTAAAATGGATTCCATTGTCATTTTGTGTCATCGATATACACAAAATACTCTGTCAAAGTGTTTTTTGCATTGATTAGGTAAGTATTATACAACGGGTGGGTCTAATCCTGATTGGTTAAAACCACATTCCAGCAGGTGTCTATTCCACAAGTTGCTACCGGCTGAATCTATGATATTAAAATGCCTATTTACTCACAGCTACAAAATGGTATATCATACACTGCATTTGAGGAAACAATGGGAAAGTAATTCTGCATTGAAAGTTGATCAACTTGTAAACTCACTTTTGAGAAAACCGTCTTTCAATGTTTTGGTTCTACTATTGGAGAACCCTTCTTTGTCTACACCCATTCAGCATTGTTCACACCCACTTAAGCCTTAGCCCCACCCATCTCTTTAAGGGTTGAGCCGAGTGTTCTGTACTAACTTGCCAGCAACTTCCACACATCTAAGAGTGAGAGCACAGCTCACTTTGGTTTCGCATTCAGAGCGCACACTGGACGCTCTGGCCAATAAGTAGGATTGTTCCGAAAGCTGTGACCTCACAACAACAGTCAAGCACCCAAGCTAACTGGCTAACATTGGCTAGTTACTTCCAGACACATAATGAGAGAACACCCCACTCTGACCATGTTACTCACCCTAGCAGAGCTGGTTAGGCTGTTTTCATGTTATCCAGAGTGTTGGTAACTGTAACTTTGCTGCTGGCAACAATTGAATTATGTTTTGTTGCCGATATTTACTGACACTGGACATATTCAACGGGTGTTGAGAGTTCAAATATAAATCAGTATTCTGCGCTCTGGCACACTACGAGGAGAGTATTTTGAAAGAAATGTAGCTAGATAGCTAGCTAGGTAAACAATGAATCCCAACGCATGACGTAACGTTAGTTAGCAAGCCAGCCAGCTAATGTAGCTAGCTAGCTAACAGTACACTTACTTTAAATGAGAATACTTTGTCAAAATAGAAACATTTAATATCTGAAAATGTACCTAGCTAGACTATCTTACCCTTGGTCTAAAATCGGAGTAGATAGCCAGAGCGAATTTACCAGCTAGAGGGACTATCAACAGTTGCAGTAACATTTAGCTAGCTAACTAAACAATGGACCATAATCACAACTCATGACATTAATACCCAGCATGAATCTGCAGGTAGCTAACCAACCAGGTTCTATGTCTATAACTAGTCAATTAAATGTGTCTGAGATACGAAGAATAAAATCATACACATAACATTAGCTAGCGACCTAGCCAGCTAACGTTAGTTAGTTAACAGTACACTTGAAATGAAACCATTTTCTGTCAAAATTAGAAATGTGTGATATCTGAAAATGTAGCTAGCTAGACTGTCTTTCCCGTATACATCATGGTTTGACGCGTCTCCTGTCTGATGCCATGCAAGGTTGTCCTTAGTTTGAAGATGTAATCTAGACAGGTGTTTTATCCATCTCCTTTAGCTATCATACTCACATTTCACTGATTTCAAAACTCGGTCCTCCAGAAAGTGGAGAGCATACGCATAACGTTAGCTAGCGAGACCACCAGCTAACATTAGCTAGCTAACAGTACACTTTAACTTTAACATTAGGATTATGCCGTTTTACTATGCTATACATTTTTTTTAAATCCATGTTCGACATGATTACCTAAACATACTGACCAGCTCCAATAGACAGACGCGTGCTATATGGTAGACCAATCCAAACTCAACTCTTGGCATGTCCAGCCTACTCATTATCTCAGCCAATCATGGCTAGCGGGAAGGTTGCTCACTTTTTCTGTGGCTAAACCAACTAGGCTTGTAATTTAACAATTGTATTCGTATTTACAGACGGCATACAAGTTGCATATTAAGGCACATGAAAGTTCACATGTTTGAGAAGGGAGTTCTGCCAAAAAACACATTTTGAAAAAAATGTATTTACGTTTAAACGGCTCTACTGTGAAGTTGTGACTTGCGACATACACCTAGTTTCCTGAATTGGGTCAAATGAATCAGGTCAAACGAAACGCAGCTAATTTGCAGTCTTTACAGCTTCAGTTTGAAGTGTTTGTATTACTGTATCTGTGTTGTTGGCTAGCTCCTCTGAACAACAGTGTCTTGACGAGTGAGCACATTTTCTATGCCAGGCAAAATCGTGCCTCATTAGCTTACTTACAAGCCCTCAACCAACAATGCAGTTCAAGAAAAATTTAAGAAAATATTTACTAAATAAACTAAAGTAAAAAATAACAATAACGAGGCTATATACAGGGGGTACCGGTACCGAGTCAATGTGCGGGGATACAGGTTAGTCAAGGTCATTTGTATATGTAGCTTTGAGAAAAGTGATGTATAGATATTAGACTGCATAGCATCAATGAAAAAACAAATCAAATCAAATCACATTTTATTTGTCACATACACATGGTTAGCAGATGTTAATGCGAGTGTAGCGAAATGCTTGTGCTTCTAGTTCCGACAATGCAGTAATAACCAACAAGTAATCTAGCTAACAATTCCAAAACTACTATATTATAGACACAAGTGTAAGGAGATAAAGAATATGTACATAAAGATATATGAATGAGTGATGGTACAGAACGGCATAGGCAAGAAACAGTAGATTGTATTGAGTGCAGTATATACATATGAGATGAGTATGTAAACAAAGTGGCATAGTTAAAGTGGCTAGTGATATATGTAGTACATAAGGATGCAGTAGATCAGGGGTGTCAAAGTCAAATGGACGGAGGGCCAAATAAAAAAATCAGCTACAAGACGAGGGCCGGACTGTTCGAATGTTCATTGAAAAATTTTTAAATGACGCATATAGTCTAGTGAACCTAATTGAACCTACTGAAAACCTAACAAATATATTACAATATGATCAGATAAATAAAGCAATATTTTCTTATGGCTCTGTCAGTAATCTTTAATTTTCAACAGACACAAAAGACAAATTTCCTTTATATAAATATCCCCATAACATGAACATTAAATGAAAGAAACCGGTATTCAAGGCACCATCAGTAGACTATATTTTCTATTTTAGCAAAAGTGGGCTAAATTTACTTCAAGAAAAAACAATAATAGCAATTTTCTATCATCCACTCAACTGAAATATTTTTAAAATATAATTGGATTGAAATACAAAAAAATAAAGTGCAAAAATCTATTAATCAAAGGAGGCCTCGTTTTAATTCCTCTGCCTTTTGTAGCCTTTGTTCCATGTCCATATTCTTGTTTTTGTCCGCGTGTTTCGTTTCATAATGTCGTCTCAGATTATACTCTTTCAGTACCGCCACACTTTCTCCACACAGAAGACACACAGGTTTTCCAGCTACCTTCGTGAACATATACTCCGACTCCCACCTTGTTTGAAACCCCCGGTTCTCAGTATCCACCTTCCGTTTTGCCATTTTTGATGGGTATCTGAAAGTTAATTTTACTGTGATGCTGACGAAGCCAATAAATATTAAAATGAAGCAGCCTACTGCTCGGTGCGTCACCTTTGCATTGTGGGAAATGTAGTAGTGCGTGTAAAAGATCTGCGGGCTGCTTGCTGCGGGCGGTTCTAATAATAAATCAAGATCATCCCAGGGGCCGTAAAAAACCTTCTTGCGGGCCGGATGTGGCCCGCGGGCCTTGACTCTGACATATGTGCAGTAGATGATATAGACTACAGTATATACGTATACATATGAGATGAATAATAGGGTAGGGTATGTATGTAAACATTATATTAGGTAGCATTGTTTAAAGTGGCTGGTGATATATTTTACATCATTTCCCATCAATTCCCATTATTAAAGTGAGTTGAGTCAGTGTGTTGGAAGCAGCCACTCAATGTTAGTGGTGGCTGTTTAACAGTCTGATGGCCTTGAGATAGAAGCTGTTTTTCAGACTCTCGGTCTCAGCTTTGATGCACCTGTACTGACCTCGCCTTCTGGATGATAGCGGGGTGAACAGGCAGTGGCTCGGGTGGTTGTTGTCCTTGATGATCTTTATGGCCTTCCTGTGACATCGGGTGGTGTAGGTGTCCTGGAGGGCAGGTAGTTTGCCCCCGGTGATGCGTTGTGCAGACCTCACTACCCTCTGGAGAGCCTTACGGTTGTGGGCGGAGCAGTTGCCGTACCAGGCGGTGATACAGCCCGACAGGATGCTCTCGATTGTGCATCTGTAGAAGTTTGTGAGTGCTTTTGGTGACAAGCTGAATTTCTTCAGCCTCCTGAGGTTGAAGAGGCGCTGCTGCGCCTTCTTCGCGATGCTGTCTCTGTGGGTGGACCAATTCAGTTTGTCTGTGATGTGTACGTCGAGGAACTTAAAACTTACTACCCTCTCCACTACTGTTCCATCGATGTGGATAGGGGGGTGTTCCCTCTGCTGTTTCCTGAAGTCCACAATCATCTCCTTAGTTTTGTTGACGTTGAGTGTGAGGTTATTTTCCTGACACAACACTCCGAGGGCCCTCACCTCCTCCCTGTAGGCCGTCTCGTCGTTGTTGGTAATCAAGCCTACCACTGTTGTGTCGTCTGCAAACTTGATGATTGAGTTGGAGGCGTGCGTGGCCACGCAGTCGTGGGTGAACAGGGAGTACAGGAGAGGGCTCAGAACGCACCCTTGTGGTGCCCCAGTGTTGAGGATCAGCGGGGTGGAGATGTTGTTGCCTACCCTCACCACCTGGGGGTGGCCCGTCAGGAAGTCCAGTACCCAGTTGCACAGGGCGGGGTCGAGACCCAGGGTCTCAGGTGAACAGAAGGACTTGAGTTCCTGTATGTTGTTGTGGCAACACCACGTCACGTTAACCATGAAGCATACGCCCCCGCCCCTCTTCTTACCAGAAAGATGTTTGTTTCTGTCGGCGCGATGCGTGGAGAAACCAGCTGGCTGCACCGACTCCGATAGCGTCTCTCCAGTGAGCCATGTTTCCGTGAAGCAAAGAACGTTACAGTCTCTGATGTCCCTCTGGAATGCTACCCTTGCTCGGATTTCATCAACCTTGTTGTCAAGAGACTTGAGGCGGAGGGGTGTCAATGTAAATAGTCCGGGTGGCCATTTGATTAATTGTTCAGCAGTCTTATGGCTTGGGGGTAGAAGCTGTTATTAAGGAGCCTTTTGGTCCTAGACTTGGTGCTCTGGTACCGCTTGCCGTGCGGTAGCAGAGAGAACAGCCTAGGGCTTGGGTGACTGCAGTCTTTGACAATTGTATGTGCCTTCCTCTGACACCGCCTCGTATATAGGTCCTGGATGGCAGGAAGCTTGGCCCCAGTGATGTACTGGGCAGTACGCACTACCCTCTGTGGCGCCTTACGGTCAGAGGCCGAGCAGTTGCCACACCAGGCAGTGATGCAACCGACCATGCTCTCGCTGGTCCAGCTATATAACTTTTTGAGGATCTGGGGACCCATGCTAAATCTTTTCAGTCTCCTGAGGGGTAAAAGTTGTTGTCGTGCCCTCTTCATGACTGTCTTGGTGTGTTTGGACCATGATAGTTTGTTGGTGATGTGGACACCAAGGAACTTGAAAATCTCAACCCTCTACACTACAGCCTTATTGATGGTAATGAGGCCTGTTCGGCCTGCCTTTTGCTGTAGTCCACGATAAGCTCCTTTGTCTTGATCACATTGATGGAGAGGTTGTTGTCCTGGCACCACACTACCAGGTCTCTGACCTTCTCCCTATAGGCTGTCTCATCGTTGTCGCAGATCAGGCTTACCACTGTTGTGTCATCAGCAAACTTAATGATGGTGTTAGAGTCGTGTTTGGCCACGCAGTCGTGGGTGGACAGGGAGGATCAAGGTGGCAGATGTGTTGTTGCCTACCCTTACCACCTGGGGGGCGGCCCGTTAGGAAGTCCAGGATCCAGTTTCAGATGGATGTGTTTAGTCCCAGGGTCCTTAGCTTAGTGATGAACTTTGTGGGGACTATGGTGTTGAACGCTGAGCTGTAGTCAATGAACAGCATTATCACATTGGTGTTCCATTTTTCCAGATGGGAAAGGGTAGTGTGTAGTCCTATTGCGATTGCATCGTAATTAGACCCCCTGAGTCAGTACATGTTAGAATCACCTCTGGCAGCAATTAATGCTGGGAGTCGTTCTGGGTAAGTGTCTAAGAGCTTTGCACACCTGGATTGCACAATATTTGACCATTATCTTTAAAAGATCTTCAAGCTCTACCAAGTTGGTTGTTGATCATTGATAAACAGCCATTTTCAAGTCTTGCCATAGATTTTTAAGCCGATTTAAGTCAAAACTTGAACTAGGTGTCACACCCTGATCTGTTTTACCTGTCTTTGTGCTTGTCTCCACACCCCTCCAGGTGTCGCCCATCTTCCTCATTATCCCCTATTACTTTAGTGCCTTTATGCAAACAGGATGCGTGTTTTGGAATATTTATATTCTGTACAGGCTTTCTTCTTTCCACTGTAATTTATGTTAGTATTGTGGAGTAACTACAGTGTTGTTGATCCATCCTCAGCTACAGTATATGCTATCACAGCTATTCAACTCTGTAACCTCATGTTGTAATCCCTGTGTGGTTTCCTTCCTCTCCGGCTAATTTAAGAAAGGTGCCTGTATCTTTGTAGTGACTGGGTATAATTAATAACTGCACCATGCTCAAAGAGATATTCAATATATATATATATATATATTTAAATCTACCGATAGGTGCCCTTCTTTGCGAACTATTGGAAAACCTCCCTCGTCTTAGTGGTTGAATCTGTGCTTCAAATTCACTGCTCAACTGAGGGACCTTACAGATAATTGTATATGTGGGGTACAGAGATGGGGCAATAATTCAACAAATCATGTTAAACATTATTAGTGAGTCCATGAAACTTGTTATTATGTTAAGCACATTTTTACTCCTGAATTTATTTAGGCTTGCCATAACAAAAGGGTTGAATACGTATTGACTCAAGATATTTAATCTTTCCATTTTTATGCATTTTTAACCTCTTGAGTGTAGGGGGCAGTATTTTGACGTTTGGATGAAAAACGTACCCATATTAAACTGCCTGTCTCAGGCCCAGAATCTAGAATATGCATATAATTGTCAGATTATGATATAAAACACTCTAAAGTTTCCAAAACTGTCAAAATATTGTCTGTGAGTATAACAGAACTGATATTGCAGGCGAAAACCAGGAAGTGGCCTCTATTTTGAAAGCTCCATGTTCCATAGCCTGCCTTCGCTCCATTTAACCTCTTAAGTCGACCCTCTACTTTTTTGAACATTTTGTTAAAAATCGCGCAACATTTCAGCGCCCTGCTACTCATGCCAGGAATATAGTACGTTCATATGGTTAGAATGTGTGGATAGGAAACCCTCGGATGTTTTTAAAACTGGTTAAATCACGACTGTGGCTATAACATAACGTGCGTTACATCGGAAAGCGCAGGAAAACCTGATCACAGAAAATGGAAATAAATATCCTTGCGCCACTTCCAGCAATTGTTAACAGTGAGCCGAATTAGATAAGACTGAGCATTCAACTCCCACAGCATCCCCATGTTGTCTAGAGTCTTGTGAATTGAATCATCTTTGATTCTTGGTTGAACCGAAACAGGGGCACCACTTACCTCCGGTCTCCGCCCAGATCATTCCGGAAGAGCTCTCTCGTGAAATTTTTTCCAAGACGACAGCTAATGATTTTTACATCGCCTAAGGATGATTTTTATCGCTTATTAACGTTTACTAATACCTAAAGTAGCATTACAAACGTATTTCGAAGTGTTTTGTGAAAGTTTATCGTCTACTTTTTGAATTTTAAAAAATGACGTTACGTTGTGAAATCGCTGTTTTTTTTGTTTATCACACAGTCTACATATAACGATATCTTGGCTTTATATGGCCCGATTTAATCGAAATAAAGACCCAATAGTGTTTATGGGACATCTAGGAGTGCCAACAAAGAAGATGGTGAAAGGTAATGACTGTTTTCTATTTTATTGTGCGGTTTGTGTAACGCCGAAATGCTAATTATTTTGTTTACGTCCCCTGCTGTGCTTTTGTGTTGTAGTGTATTGGTGCATGCTATCAGATAATAGCTTCTCATGCTGTCGCCGAAAAGCATTTTAAAAATCTGACTTGTTGCCTGGATTCACAACGAATGTAGCTTTAATTTGATACCCTGCATGTGTATTTTAATGAACTTTTGAGTTTTAACTAATACTATTAGCATTTAGCGTAGCGCATTTGCATTTCCAGAGCTCTAGTTGGGACGCAAGCGTCCCAAGTAGAAGCAAGAGGTTAAAGGGATATCAACCAGATTCCTTTTCCTATGACTCACCATGGTGTGAACAGTCTTTAGACATATTTTCAGGCTTTTATTTTGAAAAATGAGTGAGTGAGAAAGATCACATCGCGTCATTGTATGGCTGGGTGCCAGCAGCGTTTTGTATGCGCCACAGCTTGGTGCAGCCATTTTCTCTCTCTCTACTATTGAAGAAGCTACATTCCCGGTTGATATATTATCGATTGTATATTGTAAAAACAACCTGAGGGTTGATTATAAAAAATGTTTGAAATGTTTCTACGAACATTGTTACGAATCCCTTTTGGCCGGACAGTCTAGGGGGGATGGTAATGAGACCCGTAACATAACTCTTATTATTGTGACAAAGTAAAAGTGTGCACGAAATAACCACGACAACAGAAATCTACCGTCAAACTCTAGGTTTATTTATAAACGCACGGTAATGGGGGGAGCAGGAAAAGGGGCTGAGCTGGACCCAAGGAAAGAAACAATAAGTATTCAAAAACACCCCTAAGCTAGACTAGCCTACTTTAACAACAGCTAACTAACCAAAAATACAGTGGGTGGTCCGCACAGTTCTAACTAGTGTATTTAACAAAGTTCACCTACGGGTAGTGTATGCCCATGGGCGACTTGTCTTGGTTTCCCCCTTTTCCCACCAGCAACAAACAAACACCATAACCAAAAACAATACTCACAGGTGATGACAAAGTGCTATGGAGGTGCTTAAACAAAAGACACAAAGCGAGAGTGAAACACAGAGACCTACAGACATGGCATTTACAGAGAGATTGAGCTAGAGATTGAGCTAGAGTTTGCGCTCTAGAACAAACAAATGATGGGGTTTTTAAACCATGGGGAAGGAACTGTGATAGGTTAGGAAGTAGGAGGAGGTGTGTCTTCTGATTGATGATTGATTGTTGACTGATTGGGGAGTGATGATTTTCACCTGTGAGGGGAGAAGGAGAGAAAAGAAACACACACACAGGATACACACACACAGGATAACTGTATCCGTAACAAACATTACGGATACTATTTGGAATTTTCTTCTGCGATGTCGTGACCGCTCGAGCCTGTGGATTTCTGAACATAACGCGCCAACCAAATGGATGTATTTTGGATATAAAAATAATCTTTATGGAACAAGGAACATTTATTGTGTAACTGGGAGTCTCGTGAGTGCAAACATCCGAAGATCATCAAAGGTAAGCGATTTAAGTTATTGCTTTTCTGACTTTCGTGACCAATCTACTTGGCTGCTAGCTGTTCGTAATATTTTGTCTACTGATAGAGATGTGCTTACATAAACGCTTGTTATGCTTTCGCCGAAAAGCTTTATTGAAATCTGACACGCCAGGTGGATTAACAAAAAGCTAAGCTGTGTTTTGCTATATTGCACTTGTGATTTCATGAAAATTAAATATTTTTAATTTAATTTGAATTTGGCGCTCTGCAATTCAGCGGTGGTTTACGAAAATGATCCCGCTAACGGGATGGGTGCATCAAGAATTAAACACTTATAAAAGCAAATCCACTTCAACATTATGGTGTATTGTGTGTAGATCAGTGACACAGAATCTCTATTTAATACATTTTAAATTCAGGCTGTAACATTTCAAAATGTGGAAAATGTCAAGGTGAATACTCTCTGAAGGCACTCTAGGTTCCCTGATTATGCAGTGACAACAACCAAATGCATTGACTTGGCTAAAGTCAGGCTGAAGTCTTCTAAACGACAGCACAGGGAAAAGAAGTGGGAGTGGAACAGGTTTAACATCACCCTGCCTGTGTCCAGAGAACATACCATGCACGCAGTTGGAAGCCTTTCAGGGATGGCTTAGACCGCACACCCACAAATAATACAGTGGATTGACAAACTAGTGAGAGCGGGAATGTTAGATGCTGTATAAATTCAAGCCACACAGGCTCTACATCAAGACCAGGATGTCCAACGCTGTTCCCGATGGACAGGGCTTACTATCCCCTGTGTTTCTGATATCAGACATCACATATACCGGTCAGGCAGGCAGAGGATATCCAAATCAGACAACGAGCAATATGATGACACCCTCCTCTTTGTCCACAAGGAAAAGTGACAGTGAAGAAGAGAGGGAGAGATACATCAACACCATCTGTCTTATTAATACCACATATATGACCACAAAATATGACCTTGCTCCCTTGTTGATACATCTCCAAACCAACTGTGGGTACACTTCTGTCGCATCTGTTATCATCCAGTCGGAGAAAGCACAGTACATTGAGGAAGCGTTACACATCCTGAAAAGCATGAACCCCACATGGGAACCTCCATTCTGGATGTGTGACTACAGTGATGGGGAGTGCAACACTCTTTTCATGCTGCACAGAGTGCTTTTCATACTGCACAGATTTATCTACAGTTGAAGTCGGAACTTTACATACACTTAGGTTGGAGTCATTAAAACTCGTTTTTCAACCACTCCACAAATGTCTTGTTAATTAACAAACTATAGTTTTGTCAAGTCGGTTAGGACATCTACTTTGTGCATGACACAAGTCATTTTTCCAACAATTGTTTACAGACAGATTATTTCACTTGTAATTCACTGTATCACAATTCCATTGGGTCAGAAGTTTACATACACTAAGTTGACTGTGCCTATAAATAGCTTGGAAAATTCCAGAAAATGATGTCATGGCTTTAGAAGCTTCTGATAGGCTAATTGACACAATTTGGGTGAGTCAGGTTTGAAGAGAGTGATGTCCATCCAACTGACGTTGAGATTGGTATCTTTCAAGTAAAAGGAATAGGTGATAACACATACCATCTTACCTTTGGAGACAAGACAACATGACCCTCATGCAGTTGTTACTCCTTCTCAAGAACTAGGAATCCTTGCTATCATTTCTTTGCAGTATTCCTGCACCACCCCAAGTGTGGATAGGACCGATTTCCACTGTGCTACCTCAATGACCTTTATCTGTATTTGGACAACCAAGCCATCAACAGCATCATCAACAGAGAGGTAAGCGACGATGAGACTGCCATTGACATTGACATCCTGTTGACTGCAACAACAACTATGAGAACACCATACCAAGACCATAAGTTAGAGTACTTGTTTTGCAACTATAAAGAATAAACAGTTAACAAACCTGTGCATGCATTTTCATTAGCTGAACCTCTGGGGCGATTGTAAACGGTTTGGTTTGAAACATTTATTAATAATGAATACAATGTTGGGCTAACAGTATTATCGTTAATCATCTTTTGGGGTGACATTTGGCTGGAGGCAGAGTGAGTTTATGCAATTCTATAAAATGCTTGTTTACTTGTTTCTTTCAGAGACCTTCCAGTGAGTCATCATTGACCATGAGCAGAAAACAGCTGCATGAAGAGTTAGAGGTGTTGAAGAGTATGTCCTTCCTCTGCATAGATGCCCCTGAGCTACAACACCTGACAGAAAAAAAAATCAAAGCTTTAAAGGAGCCTGGTCAAGCATTGGAACTGTCTGCT
Organism: Oncorhynchus nerka; assembly: GCF_034236695.1. Lineage (NCBI taxonomy): Eukaryota > Metazoa > Chordata > Actinopteri > Salmoniformes > Salmonidae > Oncorhynchus > Oncorhynchus nerka. Next base: position 3,259,795 of record NC_088396.1, on the reverse strand, counting down.
GAAGGCTTGGCATTGCTGCCACAACCCTATTTCTCCCAGAAAACAAGACAGGAACAGGGGAAAACCAAGTCAACATCTCTGCCTCTAGCAAAGAAAATACTTATGTACACATGGACGCACACAGCCAGAAACACACACACAATAATTACATTCTGTAATGTTTTTAGGCAAAAATGTTCAAAGTAATATTGTCCTGATGTTTGTTAAATGAGTCTCCTTGTCACCCAGTTTGGTAACTGAAGATCCTGGTTCGTGGATGATTAATTTTGCACTAAGCCAGTTTAAAAGTATACACCTAGGGGTTTAGCTGACTTTTCAAACACCTTGCCAACCGGATCAATTGTTAAATGTGGTTTCCATGCTAGTTATTTATGATTATGTATTCATGTTATGTCTAATATATTTATCAAATCAAATTATATTATATTTGTCACATGCTTCATAACCAAGAGGTGTAGATGAACAGTTATTGAAATGCACGGTTAATATAACATCCAATTGTTTCCAGAAGATGGCTTTCTTCATAGCCTAGTTATTTATGGTTATGTATTGATGATACGTCTAATGTATTTAAAAAAATAAAAATTGTCAGCACGGTGATGTTGTGTTTTTACCAGTGCATTGGACTCCACTTATACTGATCAGATATATGCAGGACTATTTGATCACTTTAAGCAGTTAATGCTCTCCATGTTCATGGTTTTAGATTGTAAAAATGTATATGTTTAATTCCATAGATAAAGAAATAAAACAGCCTGAATGAAAACATTGAACGGATTGTTTGATCCACGAACAGTTAGCTATGCAGAGGAAGTGGCTCACGAACAGTTAGCTATGCAGAGGAAGTGGCTCACGAACAGTTAGCTATGCAGAGGAAGTGGCTCACGAACAGTTAGCTATGCAGAGGAAGTGGCTCACGAACAGTTAGCTATGCAGAGGAAGTGGCTCACGAACAGTTAGCTATGCAGAGGAAGTGGCTCACGAACAGTTAGCTATGCAGAGGAAGTGGCTCACGAACAGTTAGCTATGCAGAGGAAGTGGCTCACGAACAGTTAGCTATGCAGAGGAAGTGGCTCACGAACAGTTAGCTATGCAGAGGAAGTGGCTCACGAACAGTTAGCTATGCAGAGGAAGTGGCTCACGAACAGTTAGCTATGCAGAGGAAGTGGCTCACGAACAGTTAGCTATGCAGAGGAAGTGGCTCACGAACAGTTAGCTATGCAGAGGAAGTGGCTCACGAACAGTTAGCTATGCAGAGGAAGTGGCTCACGAACAGTTAGCTATGCAGAGGAAGTGGCTCACGAACAGTTAGCTATGCAGAGGAAGTGGCTCACGAACAGTTAGCTATGCAGAGGAAGTGGCTCACGAACAGTTAGCTATGCAGAGGAAGTGGCTCACGAACAGTTAGCTATGCAGAGGAAGTGGCTCACGAACAGTTAGCTATGCAGAGGAAGTGGCTCACGAACAGTTAGCTATGCAGAGGAAGTGGCTCACGAACAGTTAGCTATGCAGAGGAAGTGGCTCACGAACAGTTAGCTATGCAGAGGAAGTGGCTCACGAACAGTTAGCTATGCAGAGGAAGTGGCTCACGAACAGTTAGCTATGCAGAGGAAGTGGCTCATGAACAGTTAGCTATGCAGGGAAGTGGCTCACGAACAGGTAAATGAAAGCTCCTCTAGTTTATCTTTTACTAACATTACAGTGAATACTACAGTAAAGTATGCAAAAAAAACTACAGTATTAGTATTTATTCCATAGTATTGTTTTCATGTGGGACAGATAAGACTGTGTGCCTTATATTGTAAATTGCATATGTGAGGCATATTGATATACTGTATAAAAGGGCCCTCCATAAATTAGGGTGCCGGGAGGGATGTCCTATAATGGAGAACTTGTTAATTTTTTTATTATTTATTTAACCTGGCAAGTCAGGTAAGAACAAATTATTATTAACAATGACAGCCTACTGAGGAACAGAGAGTTAACTGCCTTGTTCAGGGGTAGAGTGAAAGATTGTCAGCTCGAAGGATTTGTTGCAGCAGCCTTTTGGTTACTGGCCCAACGCTCTAACCACAAGGCTACCTGCCGCCCCAATGCTATTAATGGATAGTTTAAGATGACAACTAAGCCCATTTTTCTACTTACCCAGAGTCAGATGAATTCATGGTTACCATTTGTATGTCTCCGTGTGCAGTTTGAAGGAAGTTGAAGGTAGTTTTTGGAGTGATTACTAACTAGCGTTAAAGCAATGACTGGACGTCTATGGGAGCAGAAAATCTTGAACTATGCCTTTACAGTAATTGATTTAACAGTTAAATTACACAATATACTTGCATTCATTGTAATTAACGTGGTTCCTTAACAATATCTCAACAATTCCCCATGTTTGTTGAATGTGCATTTGGTCTCCAGCTGTGTTGATTCATCAGAACATTTTCCAGCATCATCTGATACAGGAAAGGATTTTCTAAATGTCAGTCAAGTGACGAACAATTTGTAGCACGCGATGCAAAACAGACAAAGTATGGGAAATTACGGTGTTTGATAGAAATGTCGGTCGTCTAATACAGTATTTCAGTCTCATCTATTCCACCGACCAAGGCACAGTGGTGTAAAGTACATAAGTAAAAAATACTTTAAAGTACTACTTTTTTTGGAGTATCTGTACTTTACTATTTATATTTTTGACAACTTTTACTCTTACTTCACTACATTCCTAAAGAAAATAATGTACTTTTACTCCATACATTTTACCTGACACCCCAAAAAACAGCCTAAATGTTGAATGCTTAGCAGGACAGGAAAATGGTCCAATTCACACACTTATCAAGACAACACATGGTCATCCCTTTTGCCTCTGATGTGACAAACTCACTAAACACATGCATCTTTTGTAAAGGATGTCTGAGCATTGGAGTGTGCCCCTGGATATCCATAAATGTTAAAAACAAGAAAATGGTGCCGCCTGCTTTGCTTAATAGAAGGAATTTGCAATGATTTATACTTTTACTTTGACTTTTGATACTTAAATATATTTGACCAATTACATTTACTTCTGATTCCTAAGTATATTTAGGACCAAATACTTTTAGACTTTTACTCAAGTAGTATTTTACTGGGTGACTTTTACGTTAACTTGAGTAACTTTCCTTAAGGTATCTATACTTTTACTCAAGGATGACAATTGGGTACTTTTTCCACCACTGCCAAGGCAGTTAGTATATGTATAGCTAGGCTAGGTCCTTTGCAATTTGATGGTGACATTTGATGTTGTTTGTTTCATTTACAGCAGAGTTTGTTAGGTTTAACAGAGAAAGCAAGTTAATGAGCGAATGTGTTCATTTTATTGCTGCATCTATGCATGAAAAAAAACTACATCTGTCAAATTAAACCATTGCTGTTCAGAGTGGTGTGAGTCTGTGTTGTTTAGAGAGAGAATGTGAACTTTAGCTACGAAGGCTTTGGGAAACCCACTCCAGATTAGATATACCAAAATTACACAACAGAGTTGATTCTGAACAGGAAATGTGTGTTATTTTCCTCTTTAACGCGATGGACCTAACAAATTCTCCTCCCACTTTTCAGAGATTAATGGAGCTTCTACTCTGTGGCCTACACTGGAAAGTGTGTCTCATCTACCTTGATGATGTGTTGGTTTTCAACAGGACCTTATGGAACACCTACAGACTCGCGAAGAAGTGTTCATCCGCTTCCAAGCCAAGCAAGTGCCATCTTCCTTGCACCCAAGTCACTTTCCTTGGACATTGCCAGTGGCAATTTTAGCATGTAAATCTTGGTGGGGCAGAAAAAATACAAAGTGGAATGCATGCCAACAAAGGCACTACACAAGACAACACTAAACGATACATTAATTGCACTATAGCAGTGACAAACGGTGCCCACAAACTGTTAGGGCCTACATAAAGCTGTCTCACCACCTTACCACTGCTACACCTGGCTTTCAGCGGAACCTTGTCTGGCATCGAAACAGTTCATTCAGCCTCATTTACTGCCTTTTAAAAAAACATAGCTGATATGGCTGACTTGCTTAAGCAAATGTGGTTTCTCATGACAATTGAGTTGTACAAACTATGGTATAAGGGCACGACAAGCGGATAAGAGGCAATCTGTTATTTCGATTAAGACAATGAGCGAGCTAGGATGGGCGTAACATTAGTCAATATCACTATTTGTTTAGCACTTTTGAAATTTAAAGCGACAGAATTCAGAACATGGGCCGTTCTTAACGTGCTCTCGCTCTGTACACCAAGTTCGAACCATAGGATAAATAAAGGGGGCATATAAAGCAGACAATGAAAGCTCTTACAATATTCAATGATTACATTTCTCTAAAACAGGCTACAGTAGAACAGTAGGCGAAATGAAGACGGTAAAATAGACCAAATTATTAGGGTGAGGCACATGGGCTACTAACGTCTTACTACCCAACATACACTTAGTATTTCTTTCTTAGCTACAGTATACATATCTCCCTGGCATACAGTATTACATCATTTATGAACCAGCATACAATACATTTTTGGACTCCCATTGCTGTGCTTGGCTCATATGAACAGGAAGGTGGCGTGGCGGTCCTCCAAGTTAACAGTTGTCTTGAGCATGGCACAAATCATGCTTTACTGACTGCATGGCCAATGTTGCAAGTTAATAATTTTAAACTTGGAAAAGAGCCCATTAATCCCATATTTGGGACTACACAGCCACTATCACTGATTCCTTCCGAACCACTCATTGAAGTTGCGATTTACAACTTATTTATGTCCAGTGGCCGATGAGCACCGATACGTTTTATCGATAATTTCTCTTCATTATTTCTCTTCATATGACAAGGATTAACCTCTTGAACCTCTGGGGGCAGTATTTCATTTTTGGATGAAAAATGTTCCCGTTTTAAACAAGATATTTTGTCACGAAAATATGCTCGACTATGCATATAATTGACAGCTTTGGAAAGAAAACACTCTGACGTTTCCAAAACTGCAAAGATATTGTCTGTGAGTGCCACAGAACTAATGCTACAGGCGAAACCAAGATGAAATTTCATACAGGAAGTGAGCCAGATTTTTGAGGCGCTGTGTTCCAATGTCTCCTTATATGGCTGTGAATGCGCAAGGATAGAGCCTACACTTTCTGTCGTTTCCCCAAGGTGTTTGCAGCATTGTGACGTATTTGTAGGCATATCATTGGAAAATTGACCATAAGAGACTACATTTACCAGGTGTCCGCTCGGTGTCCTCCGTCGAAACTATTGCGTAATCTCCAGGTGCGTGCATTTTTCCATTTTGAACAGAGGAGAAATCAAACTGCCACGAGTGACTTATCATCGAATAGATATGTGAAAAACACCTTGAGGATTGATTCTAAACAACGTTTGCCATGTTTCTGTCGATATTATGGAGTTAATTTGGAAAAAAGTTTGCGTTGTAATGACTGAATTTTCGGGGGGTTTTCTCAGCCAAACGTGATGAACAAAACGGAGCGATTTCTCCTACACAAATAATATTTTTGGAAAAACTGAACATTTGCTATCTAACTGAGAGTCTCCTCATTGAAAACATCCGAAGTTCTTCAAAGGTAAATGATTTTATTTGAATTTCTTTCTTATTTTTGTGACAATGTTGCCTGCTGAATGCTAGGCTTAAAGCTATGCTAGCTATCAATACTCTTACACAAATGCTTGTGTAGCTATGGTTGAAAAACATTTTTTGAAAATCTGAGATGACAGTGTTGTTAACAAAAGTCTAAGCTTGTGAGCCAATATATTTATTTCATTTCATTTGCGATTTTCATGAATAGTTAACGTTGCGTTATGGTAATGAGCTTGAGGCTATAATTCCGCTCCCGGATGGAGAAACGATAGAAAGGGCAGGCTAATTCGTGCCGCTTTCACAGCCATATAAGGAGACAATGAAAAACAGAGCATCAAAAATCCTGCTCATTTCCTGTTTGAAGTTTCATCTTGGTTTCGCCTGTAGCATCAGTTCTGGGGCACGCACAGATAATATCTTTGCAGTTTTGGCAACGTCAGAGTGTTTTCTTTCCAAAGCTGTCAATTATATGCATAGTCGAGCATCTTTTTGTGACAAAATATTGCGCTTAAAACGGGCACGTTTTTTTTATCCAATAATGAAATTAGTGCCCCCATAGGTTGAAGAGGTTAAGAAATGTCCAGTGGATAGGAGATGACGTTGGATCTTGGAATTGGATGTGTATGACTATATCATGGTACACAGGGAAGGAAAACAGCATGCAAACGCAGACACCATGTCACAGAGACCTGAACAAGCACACAAATCAGCAAAGAGGTACAGTGTTTAATCACCCACCTCAGCCCAGGGGTCTGAGCCTCCTCCTCTGCCTACTCACCACCCCCACCCCTTCCTCCATCTGAGGCCCTTCATAACGCTGCACACCCTGCTTCTATTTCAGAGACATGTCATGGAAGGACGCAGAGGGACATAGACCATCACTGGGGTACCTCAAACATTCCTCTGCAGCTCTGAGGAAACTCTGGCATGATTTTCCCTGCTTAACAATACGGAGTGGTGGCTTATGTAGGAAAGTCAATGCTCTCATTCAGAAAACAGTCACCTACCAGGTAGTGCTTCCAAAAGCAGTCACCTGAAAAGCTCTGACTTTCCTGCATGGAAATGTGTTCAGTGGACATTTAGGTGCTGAGCGTACTTTGCTGAGAGCTCGTAAACTATGTTGTTGGCCCTACATCCATCGTGACATTCACTAACATTGTGCAAACTGTCTCCATGTCAGACCCCAGCTCTCCAACTCCCACTGCTGCAGTCAATCAGTACTGAGTAACCATTCCAGAAGGTTGCAGCTGACATCACTCAGTTGCCCGTCACCTCTTCAGGCAATAGGTATAGTTGAAGTCGGAAGTTTACATACACTTAGGTTGGAGTCATTAAAACTAGTTTTTCAACCACTCCACAAATTTCTTGTTAACAAGCTATAGCTTTGGGAAGTCGATTAGGACATCTAATTTGTGCATGACACAAGAAGTTGACTGTTCCTTTAAACAGCTTGGAAAAATCCAGAAAATGATGTCATAGCTTTGGAGGGAGTGCTTTGCTTTTCACAAAATAGATGGCACCATGATGCGGGAAAATTCTGTGGATATATTAAAGCAACATCTCAAGACATTAGTCAGGAAGTTAAAGCTTGGGTCTTCCAAATGGACAATGACCCCAAACATACTTCCAAAGTTGTGGCAAAATGGCTTAAGGACAACAAAGTCAAGGTATTGGAGCCTGTGGAAGGCTACCCGAAACATTTGCCTCAAGTTAAACAATTTAAAGGCAATGCTACCAAATACTCAAAGTGTATGTAAAGTGTATGTAAACTTCTGACCCACTGGGAATGTGATGAAATAAATAAAAGCTGAAATAATTCACTCTCTACTATTATTCGGTCATTTCACATTCTTAAAATAAAGTGGTGATCCTAACTTTTACTAGGATTAAATGTCAGGAATTGTGAAAAACTGAGTTTAAATGCAATTGGCTAAAATGTATGTAATCTTCCGACTTCAACTCTAAATGTTGATGCCAAAGACACACCAGAATGGCTTTCCAATAGGCGTTGAGTGTTCCCAAGTGGTCTAGTCTCAGTCCTGACTTGATAATCAGAGACAAGTTTTGAATGTTGCTGTCCATAAATGATTCACAGCCAAAATTACTGAGCTTTAGCAATTATGACAAAAACAATAAAGTGTACAAAACATTAGGAACACCTGCCCATTCCATGACAAACTGACCAGGTGAATCCAGGTGAAGGCTATGATACCTTTTGATGTGACTTGTTAAAACCACTTCAATCAGCCTTGAGACAATTGAGGCATGGATTTAGTGTGATTGACATTGAGATGGTGAATGGCAAGACAATATTTAAGTGCCTTTGAAAGGGGTATAATAGTAGATGCAAGGCGCCCTGGTTTGAGTGTGTTATGAACTGCAATGCTGCTGGGTTTTTCATGTTCAACAGTTTCCCCACATGTATTAAGAATGGTCCACCACCCAAAGGACATCCAGCCAGCTTGACACAACTCTGGGAAGCATTGGAGTTAACATGGGCATATTTGTTTTTGTACATCCAGTGTATGTTGCCCTTTGAGTTGTGCAAAGTTGGTAGAATCTTATTCCAAATGATTCACAGCTGTAATTGCTGACAAAGGTGATTCCACCAAGTATTAACTCTGAATTTTGCATTCATTTGGAAAATGTTCTATAACTTTTTTTCACTTTGAAAATGTGGAGTAGTTTTGTAGATTGGTAGGAAAACAATCTAATTTCATCCCTTTTTAGATTACATTTTAAGGCAGTAAAATGTGAAGACTGTGCACAGGGTGTGTAGACTAGGCACTGTATGTAAGTAAAATCAACATATCCCATGAGGACTTTGAATATTCATCAGCTGTGACGAAGTCAGCCCGATTCAGTAAATCCACCACAATGATTATGCCAATGTCATGTGGCAGATGGAGAACCATCCCCTTCCTTCCAAATTTCAAATGATGCCATGGTCAACTGCTCCAACCCATCCTGAGTTGTGCCGAGCCTCCTGAAAAAAGAAACTCAGTTATTATGAACTTGAAAAATCTGTTTTCATTGGAACCACTAGTCACTGAAAGTCAATGAATTGTCTACGCAAGCAGAGCTATCAGCGATAAGAGCTACACACCACCAGCATGTATTTTTTAGCTGGATCTGAACGGTTGGATCTGAATATGTGTAGCTACTGTTTTTATGTTTTACAGTGCTTGTATCCAAATTTGAAAAGACGCTCTCATCGACATAAACGGAACACTGTTATTCCATCGGGATTAAGCTATCTACACAGTTCCTTGACTGATAGTAATCAATCATACAGGACAAAGGGGAATATCAATATGGATAATAAATACTCTATCTATCCTTACCAGATATTTTTTGAGAAGGTGGTCCCTGTCTTCACCCACATGAGGGAATTCAGTATGCAGCCTCTTCGGGTGTTGATGCCTTTGTTCTAAATAACACTAATTATGATTAACTATGATACAGTGGGGAGAACAAGTATTTGAAACACTGCCGATTTTGCAGGTTTTCCTACTTACAAAGCATGTAGAGGTCTGTAATTTTTATCATAGGTACATTTCAACTGTGAGAGACGGAATCTATAACAAAAATCCAGAAAATCACATTGTATGATTTTTAAGTCATTAATTTATATTTATATTTGAAGAATCTCAAATATAAAATATATTTTCATTTGTTTAACACTTTTGTGGTTACTACATGATTCCATATGTGTTATTTCAACGTTTTGATATCTTCAATATTATTCAAAAATGTAGAAAATGTTTAAAATAAAGAATAACCCCGGAATTAGTAGGTGTGTCCAAACTTGTACTGTATACATTTAATCCATTTTTTATTCAGTCTGTAACACAACAAAATGTGGAATAAGTGAAGGGGTATGAATAGTTTCTGAAGACACTGTAGCCCCATCGTCTCCCACTTCCCGCCACTGGACCTTCCTCTCCTCACCATATGTGGTGGAGAGAAGAAGTTTTAAATAGATACTTCAGATTTATACATCCTCCCTGTTTTCCAGCTGTGAGCGACAAAGAGGAGAGAGAATAGCTCAGTGTGAACACGAACAAGAGGAATGGTTGGAGACAAGTGTTTGAACTGCCCGACAGCAAAGAAAAAACATTTGTTTTTATATTTTTAAATGTTCTTATCAATATATGCTGTACTAATTCATGTTATTTCAAAATGTAAACAGCTGTATACATAACAGGTTATAGATAGTTTTTTATGCATATTACATCTCCTTCCTTGGGGCCACACCTTTTATTGAGGAAGATACGTGTTGTCTTTGACAACAGTAGAAAAGTATTGCTTTCATTCAGGGGACGCCTTCATGTAACTCACTTTTCATTATCATGTATAATAAATTACTGAATTCTATTTCCTGCAGTGGTGTGTATTCATGGACGCCAAAGGAAGCCAGGCTTCCACAAATATTTGACCAATAAAAACATTTAAATGATAAAATAATGTATCTTTCGACTCTCTTTGTTTTTCATAATTTTCCATCAATTCACAAGTGGCTGAATCTCACCAGAGGAATCATCCGAGCACTGGAAAAAGTTCCCCTCTGTATTAATATGTCTAGCCCATGTATCTGATTCTGTCTGGACCAAAAAAGTATGACATGTTGCCGCAGTAGTATTTGAATGATTGATACCAGCAAGCATTTGGCCTCCCTTGATAAAAAAATTGATGAAATAGTTTGCCAATCAGCGTTGAGTTGAGCTCAACTGTGGGTTGTCCTGATGCAGCAACAAAAAAAAACACAAGGGAGGCTAGTTTGGATTTGGCTTCACACCAATCAAATCGCATCCTAAGCAAAACATCTGTCACGGTCGTCCTCCTCTTCATCTGAAGAGGAGAGGCGAGATGGATCGGAGGACCAAAATGCGGCGTGGTATGTGTTCATCATTAATTTTAATAAAGAAAACACTGAACACTGAAACCCTATACAAAAACAATAAACGAAATAACAACCGTGAAGCTAATGCGAACTGCGCTGACACAAGCAATCAACATACACAATCACCCACAAACAAACAGTGCAACCCAGGCTACCTAAGTATGATTCTCAATCAGAGACAACTAATGACACCTGCCTCTGATTGAGAACCATACTAGGCCGAAACATAGAAATCCCCAAATCATAGAAAATCAAACATAGACTGCCCACCCCAACTCACACCCTGACCATACTAAATAATAAATACAAAACAAAGGAAATAAAGGTCAGAACGTGACAACATCATTGTTTCTGGTCTGTGCTGATGTCATGCAGTAGCTAGCTTGCTAAATTGGCCCTTTCCTAAGTCATGTAGGGAGATGGATATTTGGACTTGTGGTTTTGACTTCATTCTCTGTACAGGCCAATGATTATTACCGCGATTCTGATCTAACCATAAATTCATATATTGTGCTACTGTCCTGAGATGATTGAAGCTCAATATGTAGTTTGCCTATGACAACAAAAACTAAAAGTGCACTGTATGACAGAGCCATAGACCATTTGCTAAAATGAAAGAGAGGAGGATGACATTTGCTTTCAAGTAGTCTACAAGTAGGGTGAGTCCCCCGAAAAGGTTTGCACTTGCGTGTGCACGCACACATACACAGAGAGACAGAAATCAATACCATGGACAGCCACGTGATATTTAGCAACATTGATTGGACTAAATTGTTTTTGGTATCTTTAAGGGTGTTTTCAGTGTATTATATAGCCTTGTTGATTTAATGATGTTTAAATGTTTAAGTTGGAATGGTGCTGGAAATAGCGGAGGCAGTGTGCCAGGTGTCTTTGTGCTGACTTGCGATAACACCGTGGTTCTAAATCAGTAGTTGTTTAGTAAACTGTTTAAAACATTAACTTGCTTGACCATGCTGCAGGTCATATATCCGTTTGTTACACGCAATATTTGCTTTGTGGACTTCACAGACAGATGCTGCTCTCAGGTTTTGTGATGAAACAAACATATGTGTAGTTGAATTTATTCTGCCAGTGTGTGACTGTTGTCTTTTTGTTGTCTCTACCTTATTGTATATCACGGTGGCTTATGAACGAATGGGTTATAGAGCAAACAAGACAATTATCACAACATAGGTTGTAATATGGCTTTTTGACTGGCTTGGTCTGGATTCCCTAATGATTTTACCATGCACCGCTACTGATTTCCTGTGATCTGTTCTCTGCAAAGGGTTCAAGACAACTCCACACCACTCATTCATTCCCGTTGTGGTAACTTGACAACGAATGTCCACATGTTTCAATGTTAATTGCTTTTACTCACAATCTACTAAATAAAAAGGTGTACAGCAAAGTACAAAAGATAACAATACCGGACATCGTCCATAGCCAACTCAATACGTTGTAGTGCAGCGTTCTACTACCCTGATGACATCATCAGAGGGGAAAGGTTTCATGTAAATGTCAAATACAAAATCCACACATGATTAGCAATACTATAATATACTACTACTATACTCAATAGTAATTATTTACAGTATACCGTATAGTGACCACACTTTAATCCCAGAGCAAGGCATCAAAATATTGAGAGAAATAGAGATAATCGCATCGTGAGAGAAAGATCATTGAGAGACAGCTTGAGATGTGCTAATCAAGTGGAGGACAAGGAAAAAAAGAGTTGTCAGCAGATGTTATCGCCAAACACACCACAAAACACACCAGTAAAACAATAGGAGAAAGTTAGAAGTTAGAAGTGAGAAATTATACAAACAGCCAGAGAGCCACAAGATGAAAAAGCTCAAGGTCTGTCTGCGCTTCACTAGGTCATACTCTTATGTTACTCTCTCTCCTTCGTTCGTCCCTTCGTTTCAGCCTTAATTATACTTTACAAGGAAAGGGTAATCACTTGTGAAGCAGGGCGTGCGTTTCTTTCGCCAAGAGTGTGAATCCTAAGCAGGTAGATCGCCCGGACCATCTCTCCATCTTTCTGCTATCAGCATCCTAATAGCGGAATGGAGAGAGCAGAGAGAGAGGAGAGAAGTGAGAGAGGCTGACAGCAGGGCTTGACATGGGCATTAAATCATCGCCCGGAGGAATCCTCCATGCCTGGGCAACTGACAGGCTTGCTGTCATCTGGCCGGGGCCACTTCCTATGTCTCTTGACAACACGGGAGCCGAATTAGTCACGGCATCAGATGTAGATTGGTGCTGTTCAAGGAGTATAATGAGCACCAAGATACATGTCGGTGTCGTTGACACAACGGCATTTTGATTCGGTCATCTCACCCCAGCACCACCGCTTCCTGGTCTATTATGTCTAATGGAATTCAGGTCGAGGTGGAGATGGGGGGAATGGACGGGAAGGAGAGAAAGTTTGTTTTCAGGTGATCAGTTGATGCTCGTTGGTTTAGTGTATTGGTGTGGGCTGGACAGGGTAGCCAGAGTGGACGAGGTACTGAAAAGGTCAGTCAGCTGTCTTTACCTGTCCACACATCGGCTGACAGACTGACTTTTGGACTGAATTCTATCCCTCTCTCTTCTTCTCAATCTCCCTCTTTGTCTGTTTATCTGTCTCCCGCCCACCCTTGCTCTCTTTCTTTCTCCATCACCCTCTCTCCCTCCTTCCTTCTCCCGCTTTCCCCTGACATTGAGTGACATTGAGAATGACTGGCCAACAGTGTGAAACTACACTGGAGCTCCTCAACACAGAAAAATAATGAAGAATGACCAGTACTCATATACAGTATCACAAACCTGCTCCATAGCAGACCTGGGTTAAAATCGTACTTGGAGTCTTTCAAATACTTTGTGCGTTGGATTGACTCTGCCTGGAGAGCTATGATCGGAGCTTCCATTTTTGTTTCTACTCCATTCGTTCCACTGTGCCAGGTAAGCTCAAACAAGTATTTGAAAGTGTTTGAAAGAAAACAAATACCATCTGAACCCAGGTCTGTTCCATAGGTCCAATGTCAGTTCTATGATTCAACTACTGCTTTCTGGCAACACTTGTTTGAATTCCTTCGACATGTACTACTAATGTGAGGAAGCGCTTGCTAGAGTAGCAGGACATTGGTTGAATTTAATTTGTTTAATAAATACTTTGAGAGCAGATTTAGTTACTTTTATTTATTAAGGGGAGGCCAATTGAGACTAGTGTCTCATTTGCAATGGTGCCCTGAGGACAAAAATTCCATCAACACTACAACAAAAATATATAAACTACAAGACAGATAACGCAATTACATCAGGTTATTACAACAAGTTATAATAGTACATTTAAACAATTGCATACTTCAGTAAACTAATTGAACAGAGTTAACCAACTCTGCAAACAAGTTTGGTATCTCTTTTTCTTTTTTTCTTTTTTTACCCCTTTTTCTCCCCAATTTCGTGGTATCCAATTGTTTAGTAGCTACTATCTTGTCTCATCGCTACAACTCCCGTACGGGCTCGGGAGAGATGAAGGTTGAAAGTCATGCGTCCTCCGATACACAACCCAACCAAGCCGCACTGCGGCTTCACAGCGCTCATCCAACCCTGGAAGCCAGCCACACCAATGTGTCGGAGGAAACACCGTGCACCTGGCAACCTTGGTTAGCGTGCACTGCGCCCGGCCCGCCACAGGAGTCGCTGGTAAGCGATGAGTCAAGGATATCCCTACCGGCCAAGCCCGCCCTAACCTGGACGACGCTGGGCCAAACATATCCTGAGGCTGCATTCATTTGAGCTGGGGATTTTAACAAGGCTAATCTGAAAACAAGACTCCCTAAATTCTATTAGCATATCGATTGTGCAACCAGGGCTGGTAAAACCCTGGATCATTGTTATTCTAACGTCCGCGACGCATGTAAGGCCCTCCCCCGCCCTCCTTTCGGAAAAGCTTCAAGACTGCTTCGATCAAGTGGATTGGGATATGTTCCGCATTGCGTCCAACAACAACATTGACGAATACGCTGATTCGGTGAGCAAGGCAATCAAACAAGCTAGGCGTCGGTATAGAGACAAAGTAGAGTCGCAATCCAACGGCTCAGACACAAGAGGAATGTAGCAGGGTCTACAGTCAATCACGGATTACAAAAAGAAAACCAGCCCCGTCGCGGACCAGGATGTCTTGCTCCCAGACAGACTAAATAACGTTTTTGCCCGCTCTGAGGAAAATACAGTGCCACTGATACGGCCCGCTACCAAAACCTGCGGACTCTCCTTCACTGCAGCCGACGTGAGTAAAACATTTAAACGTGTTAACCCTCGCAAGGCTGCAGGCCCAGACGGCATCCCTAGCCACGTCCTCAGAGCATGCGCAGACCAGCTGGCTGGTGTGTTTACGGACATATTCAATCAATCCCTATCCCAGTCTGCTGTTCCCACATGCTTCAAGAGGGCCACCATTGTTCCTGTTTCCAGGAAAGCTAAGGTAACTGAGCTAAATGAATACCGCCCCGTAGCACTCACTTCCATCATCATGAAGTGCTTTGAGAGACTAGTCAAGGACCATATCACCTCCACCCTACCTGACACCCTAGACCCACTCCAATTTGCTTACCGCCCCAATAGGTCCACAGACAATGCAATCGCAACCACACTGCACACTGCCTACTGCCCTAACCCATCTGGACAAGAATACCTATGTGAGAATGCTGTTCATCGACTACAGCTCAGCATTTAACACCATAGTACCCTCCAAACTCGTCATCAAGCTCGAGACCCTGGGTCTCGACCCCGCCCTGTGCAACTGGGTACTGGACTTCCTGACGGGCCGTCCCCAGGTGGGGAGGGTAGGTAACAACATCTGCACCCCGCTGATCCCCAACACTGGGGCCCCACAAGGGTGCGTTCTGAGCCCTTTCCTGTACTCCCTGTTCACCCACGACTGTGTGGCCATGCACACCTCTAACTCAATCATCAAGTTTGCAGACGACACTACAGTGGTAGGCTTGATTACCAACAATGACGAGGGAGGAGGTGAGGGCCCTTGGAGTGTGGTGTCAGGAAAATAACCTCACACTCAACGTCAACAAAACAAAGGAGATGATTGTGGACTTCAGGAAACAGCAGAGGGAGCACCCCCCTATCCACATCGACGGGACAGTAGTGGAGAGGGTAGTAAGTTTTAAGTTCCTCGGCGTACACATCGCAGACAAACTGAATTGGTCCACCCACACAGACAGTGTCGTGAAGAAGGCGCTGCAGCGCCTCTTCAACCTCAGGAGGCTGAAGAAATTCAGCTTGTCACCAAAAGCACTCACAAACTTCTACAGATGCACAATCGAGAGCATCCTGCCGGAATGTTTCACCGCCTGATACAGCAACTGCTCCGCCCACAACCGTAAGGCTCTCCAGAGGGTAGTGAGGTCTGCACAACGCATCACCGGGGGTAAACTGCCTGCCCTCCAGGACACCTACACCACCAGATGTCACAGGAAGGCATAAAGACCATCAAGGACAACAACCACCCGAGCCACTGCCTGTTCACCCCGCTATCATCCAGAAGGAGAGGTCAGTACAGGTGCATCAAAGCAGGGACCGAGAGACTGAAAAACAGATTCTATCTCAAGGCCATCAGACTGTTGAACAGCCACCACTAACATTGAGTGGCTGCTGCCAACATACTGACTCAACTCCAGCCACTTTAATAATGGAAATTGATGTACAAATGTATCACTAGCCACTTTAAACAATGCCACTTAATACAGTATAATGTTGACATACCCTACATTACTCATCTCATATGTATATGTATATACTGTACTGTACATCATCTACATGTATCACTAGCCACTTTAAACTATGCCACTTTGTTTATATACCCTACATTACTCATCTCATATGTATATACTGTACTCTATACCATCTACTGCATCTTGCCTATTCTGTTCTGTACCATCACTCATTCATATATCTTTATGTACATATTCTTTATCCCTTTACACTTGTGTGTATAAGGTAGTAGTTGTGGAATTGTTAGGTTAGATTACTCGTTGGTTATTACTGCATTGTCGGAACTAGAAGCACAAGCATTTCGCTACACTCGCATTAACATCTGCTAACCATGTGCATGTGACAAATAATTTGATTTGATTTGAATTGTTACCCGATTAAATGAATCATGTAACAATTAACTCATCAGGATCTGGGGCACCACGAGAGCGGTTCTTTAAAGAGTTTCCATCTCCCGACTTAAACTCTAAAGGTCTTTACCTATCACATCCATAAACAGTCAACTAATTAATAACCTCGTATTATATCATTCTGAACAGTCGTATCCTCCCTGCATCTGCAAAAACCCGAGCCTTACCTATGATTCAGTACTACACAAATTAATTAATTATTTAATAGCTAATTAAATGGTAACACAGAATAAACATACACACTTAATACGTTAAAAACAGGTCTGTAGCGGAATGACAACAATATGGCTGCTTGTTACAAAAGAGAGGGAGGGGCAGAGAGGGACAGAGACACTTAATCTTGGTACTTTCAGAAACTACTCTCACTTACAGTATTCATATACTTTGCACACGAACCGCTGACCTCTGAGTGAGAAATCATGAATGTAATTACGTGAAATGTTGGATCTCTCTCGGTGGACAGGGCCTTGGAAAGGGGGTTTGGCCTTTTCACGGCACACTTGTAAGGCTCTGATTGTCCAAAAGTGGTCCTCACCAGTCTCCTACTGTTGTTCTCCTCTGTAGTCGTCCGGTATCCGGTGACTTGTTGTGTAGTCCTGAACAGAACTATAGAGTTGATTTTCCTTCCATTCACTCCTGGAGATGACTCTTTGAAGATGGGCTAGCCAGCCGTGTCGATTGTTCGCAGTGGGTGGTTGAAAGTAGCGTAATACGATGTTTTGAGCAGAGTAATAGAATGGTCCACTTCAATTCGTTTTTCTAGATACTTAACTTAGGACAGCTAAGCAGCCATACCAGTGATTGTCCGAGAAGTGAATTTATCAGCTATCCCCATTGAGACCGTGTCTGTGGCTAGACCTAGGTTGGGCAAAACTAAAGATGGCGGTGTTCGCCTTAGCAATCGCACTAGGATAAAGACCTCCTCCATTCCTGCCATTATTGAAAGAGATCGTGATACCTCACATCTCAAAATAGGGCTACTTAATGTTAGATCCCTCACTACAAAGGCAGTTATAGTCAATGAACTAATCACTGATCATAATCTTGATGTGATTGGCCTGACTGAAACAAGGCTTAAGCATGATGAATTTACTGTTTTAAATGAGGACTCACCTCCTGGTTACACTAGTGACCATATCCCCCGTGCATCCCGCAAAGGCGGAGGTGTTGCTAACATTTACGGTAGCAAATTTAAATTTACAAAAAACAAATGACGTTTTCGTCTTTTGAGCTTCTAGTCATGAAATTTATGCAGCCTACTCACTTTTTATAGCTACTGTTTACAGGCCTCCTGGGCCATATACAGCGTTCCTCACTGAGTTCCCTGAATTCCTATCGGACCTTGTAGTCATGGCAGATAATATTCACATTTTTTGTGATTTTAATATTATATTCACATTTTTTGTGATTTTAATATTCATATGGAAAAGTCCACAGACCCACTCCAAAAGGCTTTCGGAGCCATCATCGACTCAGTGGGTTTTGTCCAACATGTCTCTGGACCTACTCACTGTCACAGTCATACTCTGGACCTAGTTTTGTCCCATGGAATAAATGTTCTGGATCTTAATGTAATCCTGGACTATTGGACCACCATTTTATTACGTTTGCAATCGTAACAAATAATCTGCTCAGACCCCAACCAAGGAGCATCAAAAGTCGTGCTATAAATTCTCAGACAACCCAAAAATTCCTTGATGCCCTTCCAGACACCCTCTGTCTACCCAAGGACGTCAGAGGACAAAAATCAGTTAACCACCTAACTGAGGAACTCAATTTAACCTTGCGCAATACCCTAGATGCAGTTGCACCCCTAAAATCTAAAAATATTTGTCATAAGAAACTAGCTCCCTGGTATACAGAAAATTCCCGAGCTCTGATGCAAGCTTCCAGAAAATTGGAACGGAAATGGCGTCACACCAAACTGCAAATCTCCCGACTAGCTTGGAAAGACAGTACTGTGCAGTATCGAAGAGCCCTCACTGTTGCTCGATCATCCTATTTTTCCAACTTAATTGAGGAAAATAAGAAAAATCCAACATTAATTTTTGATTCTGTTGCAAAACTAACTAAAAAGCAGCATTCCCCAAGAGAGGATGGCTTTCACTTCAGCAGTAATAAATTCATGAACTCCTTTGAGGAAAAGATTATGATCGTTAGAAAGCAAATTACGGACTCCTCTTTAAATCTGCGTATTCCTCCAAAGCTCAGTTGTCCCGAGTCTGCACAACTCTGCCAGGACCTAGGATGAAGAGAGACACTCAAGTGTTTTAGTACAATATGTATTGACACAATGATGAAAATAATCGTGGCCTCTAAACCTTCAAGCTGCAAACTGGACCCTATTCAAACTAAACTACTGAAAGAGCTGCTTCCTGTGCTTGGCCCTCCTATGTTGAACATAATAAATGGCTCTCTATCCACCGGATGTGTACCAAACTCACTAAAAGTGGCAGTAATAAAGCTTCTCTTGAAAAAGCCAAACCTTGACCCAGAAAATATTTAAAAAACTATCGGCCTATATCGAATCTCCCATTCCTCTCAAAAGTTTTTGAAAAAGTTGTTGCGCAGCAACTCACTTCCTTCCTGAAGACAAACAATTTATACGAAATGCTTCAGTCTGGTTATAGACCCCATAATAGCACTGAGACTGCACTTGTGAAGGTGGTAAATGACCTTTTAATGGCATCAGACCAAGGCTCTGCATCTGTCCTCGTGCTCCTAGACCTTAATGCTCCTTTTTATGCCCTCGATCACCACATTCTTTTGTAGAGATTGGAAACCCAAATTGGTCTACACGGACAAGTTCTGGCCTGGTTTAAATCTTATCTTTCGGAAAGATATCAGTTTGTCTCTGTGAATGGTTTGTCCTCTGACAAATCAACTGTAAATTCTGGTGGTCCTCAAGGTTCCGTTTTAGGACCACTTTTGTTTTCACTATATATTTTACCTCTTGGGGATGTCATTCGAAAACATAATGTTAACTTTCACTGCTATGCGGATGACACACCTGTACATTTCAATGAAACATGGTGAAGCCACAAAATTGCACTCACTGGAAGCCTGTGTTTCAGACATAAGGAAGTGGATGGCTGCAAACGTTCTACTTTTAAACTCGGACAAAACAGAGATGCTTGTTCTAGGTCCAAAGAAACAAAGAGATCTTCTGTTGAATCTGACAATTAATCTTGACGGTTGTACAGTTGTCTCAAATAAAACTGAAGGACCTCGGCGTTACTCTGGGACCTGATCTCTCTTTTGACGAACATATCAAGACTGTTTCAGCAATTTTTCCATTTATGTAACATTGCAAAAATCAGAGATGTTCTGTCCAAAAATGATGCAGAAAATTGTATCCATGCTTTTGTTACTTCTAGGTTAGACTACTGCAATGCGCTTCTTTCTGGCTACCCGGATGAAGCACTAAATAAACTTCAGTTAGTGCTAAATACGGCTGCTAGAATCCTGACTAGATCATATTACTCCAGTGCTAGCCTCCCTACACTGGCTTCCTGTTAAGGCAAGGGCTGATTTCAAGGTTTTACTGCTAACCTACAAAGTATTACATGGGCTTGTTCCTACCTATCTTTCGATTTGGTCCTGCCGTACAAACCTACATGAACGCTACGGTCACAAGACGAAGGCCTCCTAATTGTTGGCCTCCCTAAAATTTCTAAGCAAGCAGTTGGAGGCAGGGTTTTCTCCTATAGAGCTCAATTTTTATGGAATGGTCTGCCTACCCATGTGAGAGACGCAGACTAGGTCTCAACCTTTAAGTCTTTATTGAAGACTCATCTCTTCAGTAGGTCCTATTATTGAGTGTAGTCTGGCCAAGGAGGGTGAATGTGAACGGAAAGGCATTGGAGCAATAAACCGCCCTTGCTGTCTCTGCCTGGCCTGTTCCCCTCTTTCCACTGGGATTCTCTGCCTCTAAAACTATTACAGGGGCTGAGTAACTGGCTTACTGGTGCTCTTCCATGCCGTCCCTAGGAGGGGTGCATCACTTGAGTGTGTTGAGTCACTGACGTGATCTTCCTGTCTGGGTTGGCGACCACACTTGGGTTGTGCCGTGGCGGAGATCTTTGTGGGCTATACTCGGCCTTGTCTCAGGATGGTAAGTTGGTGTTTGAAGATATCCCTCTAGTGGTGTGGGGGCTGTGCTTTGGCAAAGTGGGTGGGGTTAAATCCTGCCTGTTTGTCCCTGTCTGGGGGTATCATCGGATGGGGCTACAGTGTGTCCTGACCCCTCCTGTCTCAGCCTCCGATATTTATGCTGCAGTAGTTTATGTGTCCGGGGGCTCGTGTCAGTCTGTTATATCTGGAGCATTTCTCCTGTCTTATCCAGTGTCCTTAGTGAATTTAAGTATGCTCTCTCTAATTCTCTCTTTCTCTCTCTCGGAGGACCTGAGCCCTAGGACAATGTCTCAGGACTACCTGGCATGATAACTCCTTGTTGTCCCAAGTCCACCTGGTCGTGCTGCTGCTCCAGTTTCAACTATTCTGCCTGCAGCTATGGAACCCTGACCTTTTCACTGTGATTACTATTATTTGACCATGCTAGTCATTTATGAACATCTTGGCCATGTTCTATTATAATCTCCACCTGGCACAGCCAGAAGACTGGCCACCCCTCATAGCCTGGTTCCTCTCTAGGTTTCTTCCTAGGTTGGCTTTTCTAGGTAGTTTATCCTAGCCACTGTGCTTCTACACCTTCATTGCTTGCTGTTTGGGGTTTTAGGCTGGGTTTCTGTACAGCACTTTGATATATCAGCTGATGTAAAAAGGGCTATATAAATACATTTGATATACCACATGGGAAAGTGTCCTCCAATCGCTATTTAAGGGCATGTATTTTTTCCCGCTGCCCATGTTTCGATACAGTTGCATGATAATGGTCCATTCTAAATAAAAATAAATTTCACACATATATTATTTAGTACATGTTAATTAAGACAAGATTAAATCAGGATTAGTCTGATGGGTGGAAATATTAGTGTATCACATGTGAATCATATATTAATCAAATTAAATTAAATTTGGCACATGCGCCGAATACAACAGACATTACAGTGCAATGCTTACTTACAAGCCCTTAACTAACAATGCAGTTTTAAGAAAAATACCTAAACATGTGCGGCGGCACTGGTTAGTTGAGGTAATATGTACATGTAGGTAGAGTCATTAAAGTGACAATCCACAGATAATAACATCAGAGAGTATCAGAGGTGTAAAAGAGGGGTGGGGGGGGCAATGCAACATTTCTGGGTAGCAATTTGATTAGATGTTCAGGAGTCTTATGGCTTGGGGATAGAAGCTGTTTAGAAGCCTCTTAGACCTAGACTTGGCGCTCCGGTATTGCTTGCCATGCGGTAGCAGAGAGAACAGTCTATGACTAGGGTTGCTGGAGTCTTTGACAATTTTTAGGGCCTTCCTCTGACACCGCCTCGTATAGAGGTCCTGGATGGCAGGAAGCTTGGCCCCAGTAATGTACTGGGCCGTACGCACTACCCTCTGTACTGCCTTGCGGTCAGAGGCCGAGCAGTTGCCATACCAGGCAGTGATTCAACCCGTCAGGATGATCTCGATGGTGCAGCTGTAGAACCTTTTGAGGATCTGAGGACCCATGCCACATCTTTTCAGTCTCCTGAGGGGGAATAGGTTTTGTTGTAACCGCTTCACGACTGTCTTTGTGCGCTTGTGTAACCGATGTGAAATGGCTAGCTAGTTAGCGGTGGTGCACGCCAATAGCGTTTCAATCGGGTGACGTCACTACCTCTGAGACCTGAAGTAGTTGTTCCCCTTGCTCTGCAAGGGCCGCGGCATTTATGGAGCGATGGCTTATGATGCTTCGTGGGTGTCAGTTGTGTGCAGAGGGTCCCTGGTTTGAGCCAAAATCAAATCAAATCAGATTTTATTTTGTCACATACACATGGTTAGCAGATGTTAATGCGAGTGTAGCGAAATGCTTGTGCTTCTAGTTCCGACAATGCAGTAATAACCAACAAGTAATCTAACTAACAATTCCAAAACTACTGTCTTATACACAGTGTAAGGGGATAAAGAATATGTACATAAAGATATATGAATGAGTGATGGTACAGAGCAGCATAGGCAAGATACAGTAGATGGTATCGAGTACATTATATACATATGAGATGAGTATGTAAACAAAGTGGCATAGTTAAAGTGGCTAGTGATACATGTATTACATAAGGATGCAGTCGATGATATAGAGTACAGTATATATGTATGCATATGAGATGAATAATGTAGGGTATGTAACATTATATTAGGTAGCATTGTTTAAAGTGGCTAGTGATATATTTTACATAATTTCCCATCAATTCCCATTATTAAAGTGGCTGGAGTTGAGTCAGTGTCAGTGTGTTGGCAGCAGCCACTCAATGTTAGTGGTGGCTGTTTAACAGTCTGATGGCCTTGAGATAGAAGCTGTTTTTCAGTCTCTCGGTCCCAGCTTTGATGCACCTGTACTGACCTCGCCTTCTGGGTGATAGCGGGGTGAACAGGCAGTGGCTCGGGTGGTTGTTGTCCTTGATGATCTTTATGGCCTTCCTGTAACATCGGGTGGTGTAGGTGTCCTGGAGGGCAGGTAGTTTGCCCCCGGTGTTGCCTTGTGCAGACCTCACTACCCTCTGGAGAGCCTTACGGTTGTGGGCGGAGCAGTTGCCGTACCAGGCGGTGATACAGCCCGCCAGGATGCTCTCGATTGTGCATCTGTAGAAGTTTATGAGTGCTTTTGGTGACAAGCCACATTTCTTCAGCCTCCTGAGGTTGAAAAGGCGCTGCTGCGCCTTCTTCACGATGCTGTCTGTGTGAGTGGACCAATTCAGTTTGTCTGTGATGTGTATGCCGAGGAACTTAAAACTTACTACCCTCTCCACTACTGTTCCATCGATGTGGATAGGGGGGTGTTCCCTCTGCTGTTTCCTGAAGTCCACAATCATCTCCTTAGTTTTGTTGACGTTGAGTGTGAGGTTATTTTCCTGACACCACACTCCGAGGGCCCTCATCTCCTCCCTGTAGGCCGTCTCGTCGTTGTTGGTAATCAAGCCTACCACTGTGGTGTCGTCCGCAAACTTGATGATTGAGTTGGAGGCGTGCTTGGCCACGCAGTCGTGGGTGAACAGGGAGTACAGGAGAGGGCTCAGAACGCATCCTTGTGGGGCCCCAGTGTTGAGGATCAGTGGGGTGGAGATGTTGTTGCCTACCCTCACTACCTGGGGGCGGCCCGGGTAGGGGCGAGGAGAGAGATGGACGCTATACTGTTACATTGGTGCTGTGACCCGGATCACTGGTTGCTGTGGAAAAAGAAGGAGGTAGAAAGGGGGGTGAGTGTAACCGATATGAAATGGCTAGCTAGTTAGCAGTGGTGCGTGCTAATAGTGTTTCAATTGTGTGACGTCACTACCTCTGAGACCTGAAGAAGTTGTTCCCCTTGCTCTGCAAGGGCTGTGGTGCGATGGGTAACGATGCTTTGTGGGTATCAGTTGGTGTGTGCAGAGGGTCCCTGGGTCAAGTCTAGGTAGGGGCGAGGAGAGGGACGGTAGCTATACTGTTACACTTGGACCATGTTAGTTTGTTGGTGATGTTGACACCAAGGAACTTCAAGCTCTCAACCTGCTCCACCACAGCCCCGTCGATGAGAATGGGGGAGTGCTCAGTCCTCCTTTTCCTGTAGTGCACAAACATCTCCATTGTCTTGATCACGTTGAGGGAGAGGTCGTTGTCCTTGCACCACACAGTCAGGTCTCTGACCTCGTCCCTATAGGCTGTCTCATCATTGTTGGTGAAACTTAATGATGGTGTTGGAGTTGTGCCTGGCCATGCAGTCATGAGTGAACAGGGAGTACAGGAGGGAACTGAGCACGCACCCCTGAAAAGCCCCTGTGTTGAGGATTAGCATGGCGGATGTGCTGTTACCTACCCTTACCACCTGGGGGTTGTCCAGGATCCAGTTGCAGAGGGAGGTGTTTTATCCAAACGAGGTCCGATGCCATACAACACTCCTTCCGTGGCCTCCATCTGCTCTTAAACGAGAGTAAAACCAAATGCATGCTTTTCAACCGTTCGCTGCCCGCACCTGCTCGCCGCACTAGCATCACTATCCTGGACGGTTCTGACCTAGAATATGTGGACAATTACAAATACCTAGGTTTCTGGCTCGACTGTAAACTCTCCTTCCAGACTCATTAAATCTCCAATCCAAAATCAAATCTAGAATCGGCTTTCTATTTCGCAACAAAGCCTCCTTCACTCACACCGCCAAACATACCCTAGTAAAACCGACTATCCTACCAATCCTCGACTTCGGCGATGTCATCTACAAAATAGCTTCCAATACTCTACTCAGCAAACTGGATGCAGTCTATCACAGTGCCATCCATTTTGTTACCATAGACCCTTATACCACCCACCACAGCGACCTGTATGTTCTAGTCAGCTGGCCCTCACTATATATTCGTCGCCAGATCTACTGGCTCCAGGTCATCTATAAGTCTATGCTAGGTAAAGCGCTGCCTTATCTTATCTCACCATCTGGATGATACAGAGGAGGAATGGGAGAAGGTCATGTGGTCTGATGAGACAAAAATAGAGCTTTTTGGTCTAAACTCCACTCGCCGTGTTTGGAGGAAGAAGAAGGATGAGTACAACCCCAAGAACACCATGCCAACCGTGAAGCATGGAGGTGAAAACGTCATTCTTTGGGGATGCTTTTCTGCAAAGGGGACAGGACAACTGCACCGTATTGAGGGGAGGATGGATGGGGCCATGTATCGCGAGATCTTGGCCAACAACCTCCTTCCCTCAGTAAGAGCATTGAAGATGGGTCGTGGCTGGGTCTTCTAGCATGACAACGACCCGAAACACACAGCCAAGGCAATTAAGGAGTGGCTCCGTAAGAAGCATCTCAAGGTCCTGGAGTGGCCTAGCCAGTCTCCAGACCTGAACGCAATGGAAAATCTTTGGAGGGAGCTGAAAGTCTGTATTGCCCAGCGACAGCCCCGAAACCTGAAGGATCTGGAGAAGGTCTGTATGGAGGAGTGGGCCAAAATCCCTGCTGCAGTGTGTGCAAACCTGGTCAAGAACTACAGGAAACTTATGATCTCTGTAATTGCAAACAAAGGTTTCTGTACCAAATATTAAGTTCTGCTTTTCTGATGTATCAAATACTTATGTCATGCAATAAAATGCTAATTAATTACTTAAAAATCATACAATGTGATTTTCTGGATTTTTGTTTTAGATTCCGTCTCTCACAGTTGAAGTGTACCTATGATAAAAAAATTACAGACCTCTACATGCTTTGTAAGTAGGAAAACCTGCAAAATCGGCAGTGTATCAATTACTTGTTCTCCCCACTGTAGTCCATCAGTAAATAGCCCACCCAATCTACCTACCTCATCCCAATAATGTTTTTATTTACTTTTCTGCTCTTTTGCACACCAGTATCTCTACTTGCACATCATCATGTTGATCTGCTAAATTGTAATTAATTTGGCTACTATGGCCTATTCATTGCCTACCTCCTCACACCATTTGCACACACTGTATATAGACTTTATTTTTTTTCTATTGTGTTATTGACTGTACGCTTGTTTATTCCATGTGTAACTCTGTGTTGTTGCTTGTGTCGCATTGCTTTGCTTTATCTTGGCCAGATCACAGTTGTAAATGAGAACTTGTTCTCAACTAGCTTACCTGGTTAAGTAAAGGTGAAATAAAAGTGTAATTAAATAAAAATCCCAGGGTCCTTAGCTTAGTGATGAGCTTTGAGGGCACTATGGCGTTGAATGTTTGAGCTGTAGTCAATAAATAGCATTCTCACATAGGTGTTCCTTTTGTCCAGGTGTGAAAGGGCAGTGTGGAGTGCAATAGAGATAGCATCATCTGTGGATCTGTTGGAGCGGCATGCAAATTGGAGTGGGTCTAGGGTTTCTGTGATAATGGTGTTGATGTGAGCCATGACCAGCCTTTCAAAGCACTTCATGGCTACAGACGTGAGTGCTATTGGTCAGTAGTCATTTAGGCAGGTTACCTTAGTGTTATTGGGCACAGGGACTATGGTGGTCTGCTTGAAACATGTTTGTATTACAGACTCGGACAGGGAGAGGTTGAAAATGTCAGTAAAGACACTTGCCAGTTGGTCAGGGCATGCTCTGCGTAAATGTCCTGGTAATCCGTCTGAATGTTGATCGGTTTAAAGGTCTTACTCACAGGGCCTCCCGGGTGGCGCAGTGGCAAAGGGCGCTGTACTCTCTGTGCCACCAGAGACCCTGGGTTCGCGCCCAGGCTCTGTCGTAACTGGCTGCGACCAGGAGGTCTGTGGGGCGACGCACAATTGGCCTAGCATCGTCCGGGTTAGGGTTTAGCTGGTAGGGATATCCTTGTCTCATCGTGCACCAGTGACTTCTGTGGCGGGCCGGGCGCAGTGCGCGCTAACCAAGGTTGCCAGGTGCACGGTGTTTCCTCTGTCACAGTGGTCCGGGTTGGATGAGCGCTGTCTTAAGAAGCAGTGCAGCTTGGTTGGGTTGGGTTGTGTATCGGAGGACGCATGACATTCAACCTTTGTCTCCCCCGAGCCCGTACGGGAGTTGTAGCATTGAGACAAGATAGTAGCTACTAAAACAATTGGATACCATGAAAAAGGGGTTAAAAAAAAGGTCTTACTCATATTGGCTGCGGAGACTGTGATCGCACAGTAGTCTGGAACAACTGATGTTCTCATGCATGTTTCAGTGTACTTGCATAGGAGTAATTTAGCTCACACTGTCTCAGCAAGTGGACCAAGTAAAGCAAGGAAATCGTGTATTATGAATAGATGGGACACTAAATTCACAGTAAAAGCAATCAAATGAACTCATTTAAAAAAAAAATGCCATTATAACAGTTAAAATAAATTAACAGTGAAATGTATTGCGCTAAAGCAGTGAAGGAACAGAGGACGAGCTGTGCTTCCCTTTGTAGTCTGTAATAGTTTGCAAGTGACTAGCGTTAGAGCCGGTGTAGTGTGATTCGATCTTAGTCCTGTATTGACTCTTTGCCTGTTTGATGGTCCGTCAGAGGGCATCGCGGGATTTCTTATAAACTGAAAGCGGCAGCTCTACCCTTTAGCTCAGTGCGGATGTTGCTTGTAATCCATGGCTTCTGGTTGGGGTATGTACTTACATTCACTGTGGGGACGTCGTCATTGATCGATGAACTTATCGATGAAGTCAGTGACTGATGTGGTGAACCCCTCAATGCCACCGGATGAATCCAGGAACATATTCCAGTCTGTGCTAGCAAAACAGTCCTGTAGTTTAGCATCAAAGTGTATATAAACCCTGTTAGCACCTGCTTCATCTGGCCTGTTTTTTATTGACGAGTCACTGGTGCTTCCTGCTTTAATTTTTGCTTGTAAACAGGAATCGGGAGGATAGAACTATGGTAAGATTTGCCAAATGGCGGGCGAGGGAGAGCTTTGTATGCATCTCTGTAAAGGTGCTCTAGAGCCGCTTTCCCTCTGGTTACACATTTAACATGCTGGTAGAAATTAGGTAAAACGTATTTACGTTTCCCTGCATTAACTTCTTGCGGCGAGCCATCCCGGATCCGGGATCGTGAATACAGCCTCAAGCTCATTACCATAACGCAACGTTAACTATTCATGAAAATCGCAAATGAAATGAAATCAATATGCTAGCTCTCAAGCTTAGCCTTTTGTTAACAACACTGTCATCTCAGATTTTCAAAAATATGCTTCTCAACCATAGCAAAACTAGCATTTGTGTAACAGTATTGATAGCTATTGATGGCTAGCATTAGCATTTAGCGTTAGCATTCAGCAGGCAACATTTTCACAAAAAACAGAAAAACATTCAAATAAAATAATTTACCTTTGAAGAACTTTGGATGTTTTCAATGAGGAGACTCTCAGTTAGATAGCAAATGTTCCGTTTTTCCTGAAAGATTATTTGTTTAGGAGAAATTGCTCCATTTTGTGCGTCACGTTTAGCTACTAAAAAAACCTGTATCCAGGATTGTGTAAATCTATCCGCAAGCTCATTAGCATAACACAACGTTAACTATTCATGAAAATCGCAAATGAAATGAAATCAATATGCTAGCTCTCAAGCTTAGCCTTTTGTTAACAACACTGTCATCTCAGATTTTCAAAAATATGCTTCTCAACCATAGCAAAACTAGCATTTAGCATTTAGAGTTAGCATTTAGCATTAGCATTTAGCGTTAGCATCAGCAGGCAACATTTTCACAAAAACCAGAAAAACATTCAAATAAATAATTTACCTTTGAAGAACTTCGGATGTTTTCAATGAGGAGACTCTCAGTTAGATAGCAAATGTTCAGTTTTTCCTGAAAGATTATTTGTGCAGGAGAAATCGGTCCGTTTTCTGCGTCATGTTTGGCTACCAAAAAAAACGAAAATTCAGTTATAAAAATGCCGAACTTTTTACAAAATAACTCCATAATATCGACTGAAACATGGCAAACGTTGTTTTGAATCAATCCTCAAGGTGTTTTTCTACATATCTCTTCAAATATATATCGTTCGTGGAAGTGTGCTTTCACCTCTGTATCCCATGTGAAAATGCATGCAGCTGAGAATTACGCACCAATTTAGACAAAGGACACCGGGCGGACCCCTGGCAAATGTAGTCTCTTGTGGCCAATCTTCCAATGATATGCCTACAAATACGTCACAATGCTGCAGACATCTTGGACGAACGGCAGAGAGCATAAGCTCGTTCATGGCACATTCACAGCCATATAAGGAGACGATAGAAAAACAGAGCCTCAAAAATTCTGCTAATTTCCTGTTTGAGGTTTCATCTTGGTTTCGCCTGTAGCATGAGTTCTGTGGCACTCACAGATAATATCTTTGCAGTTTTGAAAATGTCAGAGTGTTTTCTTTCCAAAGCTGCCAATTATATGCATAGGCGAGCATCTTTTCGTGACAAAATATTGCGCTTAAAACGGGCACGTTTTTTTATCCAATAATGACATAGCGCCCCCATAGGTTGAAGAGGTTAAAGTTTCCGGCCACTAAGACCCCCGCGTCTGGATGAGCTTTTTCCTGTTTTCTTATGGTGGTATACACCTCATTGAGTGCGGTCTTTGTGCCAGCATCGTTCTGTGGTGGAATGTAGATAGCTACGAAAAACACAGATGAAAACTCTCTAGGTAGATTGTGTTTTCAACAGCTTATCATGAGATACTCTACCTCAGCGATTGTACATTGGCCAATAGGGCCGATGGAAAAGGCAGATCAGTCACTATCGGCGGATACTCACAAGGCATGAGATCTCATTCTGCGATACGTCTTCCTTCACTTTCTCCTGCAAATGACGGGATGAGGGCCTGTTCAGGTGTCTGGAGTAAATCCTCTCGTCAGTGTCACGCTCATCTGATGAAGAAGGAGTGGACCAAAGCGCAGCGTGGTACGTGTTCATGATATTTATTGAAATCTGAACACTAGAACAAAACTAACAAAGCGAGAACCGGACAGTTCTGTAAGGTAAATAAACTATACAGAAGACAACTACCCACAAACCCAGGTGGGAAAAAGGCTACCTAAATATGATTCTCAATCAGAGACAACGATAGACAGCTGCCTCTGATTGAGAACCACACACGCCAAACACAAAGAAAAAGAGAACATAGAAATAAAGAAACTAGAATGCCCACCCTAGTCACACCCTGGCCCAACCAAAATAGAGCATAAAAGTCTCTCTATGACCAGGGCGTGACAGTCAGACTCATTAAAGAAAAGCTATTTTAGATCATACGAGACGGTAGCAGCAACAATATGTACAAAATACGTCACAATCAATTTGAAAAAATAAACAAAATTGCATGGTTGGTTAAGCGTCAATAAAACAGCATCCATCCGCTCCGACGCCATCACTTGTGAACAAATAAAGCCTTTTTTGCAACTTTTTCGACTCATAGTCACACTCCTCATGTGGCCTAGCCCATATGCCTACATGTTTTAATAAGGTTTGTATCGCAACTAAAGTGGCTAAATAATTTCTTAAAATTAAGCACATTAATCCACTTTACAAGGTGTGTAGAGCCGAAAAGGGTGTGAGTTTCAGGTTTGGGGAAGATCATTTTCACCATAAAAATGCACCTGTTCGGCTCTGATCTGTTGCGTCAGCCACATTGCGTAAAAAAGTTGTATTTGTATTCATTTTTTATCTATCGCATCCCAAAACTGTCCCAGACTATGTTTAAAATATTTATTGCTCGCACAGAATAAAATAGGTCGACATTTGTACTATGGGGGATAGTATGACATCGGCTAGTGCTTTTGCTGTTCGTTAGGCCTACTCATCTTGTTGGCTGTGGAATAGTAAATGTGGACATTTCTTCCAATATCTTCAATTATGAACCTTGGAATTGGATAAGGATGCGCATAGTTGCACGTCCTGTGTCTTTCGTCACTTGTAGCCTGTGAGAAAGACCCGATCACATGATGCAGTGGGAATGCTGCTGTGAAATTCTAGGCATTATCAAGTACTTGTCAAATTGTGAATGAGTGACTGATATAGTGTGTACAGCCTGCACAAACAAAACAAAGCAGAGCTCATGCCTTTCATGCAACTTTTTTCAAATCATCATTAGAGTCACATCACGCAGCCTTACAATGTATAAAAAGTCAAAACATGTAGCCCAATGTTTGTAGAACAACTAAAGTTACATTAATAACTCTAAATGAAGCATATAGGAATAGCTATTTCTTTGTTAACCAAACAACACAGAACAGCGGCATGTGCGAACTCCCTCAAATCGTTTGGAGAAAATATCCTTTCTATTTTATTAATCTTTGTTCAGTTGTATTCTTCATACTATAAAATAATGCCACGGAATTCTAAGCAAATCTTGTCTGCTAAATGAACTAGTGAAGCCCACAGCCATTTGGCATAGCCAGATCAGGACCTAACATAAGGACCACTCATATTATGCTATTCTGCTGAATTGTTTTATTTATTTTTATTTATTTAACCTGGCAAGTCAGTTAAGAACAAATTCTTGTTTACAATGACCTGGACAACGCTGGGCCAATTGTGTGCCGCCCTATGGGACTCCCAATCACGACTGGATGTGATACAGCCTGGATTCAAACCAGGGACTGCAGTGATGCCTCTTGCACTGAGATGCAGTGCCTTAGACCACTGCTCCACTCAGGAGCCCCAAAAAATGTCTTACATTTTCTTCACATCATGCATCTTCAGACCTGTCTAAATACATCATGCATTTATTGTGATGGTGTAGGCTATATTACATGGATATATTAGACTTTTTCAAATGTAGATGTTTCAAAGGTCAGCATCAGTAGGCTATGTGTGCTCAATGTGTTTATGTTAATTAACGGTAAATTAAGTGGCCGCCACAGCCCTAATAATGCATGAGTCAAATTTAGGTAATTTAACATCTTTTATGCAGGCAATGGGACAATGGTCACTGAAGTCATTAGCAAATATCCCATAGGCTGTACATTTGTTAGTGGCAGAAGAGTATATTTTTCAGAGTGTTTAAAGTTGAGACGGGTTGGTTTAGTTATCAGCTGAGTTGGATTTAGCTCTGTACAAATATCTTTCAGCCTATAAGATACTGGCATCAACCAATCCAGATTAAGATCACCCACTACATGTGTATTTAGCATAGTTAAACAGCAGGTCAGACCATTTGCTAAGAGCACATAAGGAGGCCGAGCAAGGGCGATAAACTCCCACTGACGTTAGTTGGGCATTATTACGAAGGCCCACATTTAAAACTAGACATTCAAATTGCTTGGGGACAGATGTGGTAATACACACAGCAACATTCAAGTTGTTCTTTATGAATATGGCAACACCCCCCTTCTGCCAGCTCTGTCAGATATATACACATGATATCCATTCAGAGACACATCAGAGTCTGGCACACACTGATGATTCAGTGTGTATAGGCACAGTCCTCCCTTTCATCTAATCTGGTCATTTGGCCTTAACTTCATACCTGTTATTGCAATTGAAAATTCCCATTATTTCCCAATCCTTTTAATATGCATGTGTATAGCTAAGCTAGTAAACATTACAGTTACCAATATGCCATCTTCTTGCTGTTGTATTGCATCAGTCATCTGTGAAAGCCATTGGATGTTCTGATATTTTATCTGTCGATGTTCATAGCATGATACAGTAACAGTTGCCAATGTACCATTATCCTGCTATTGTATTATATCAGTAGTATGCATATCGCTAGCTGACATTAGTTGCCAATGTACCATTATCCTGCTATTGTATTGTATCAGTAGTATGCATATCGCTAGCTGACATTAGTTGCCAATGTACCATTTCTCTGCCCGTGCGATGTATGAGCCAGAGAGCTGCCCCAGATGCATACATTTCCCATAATGAGGCAGGTGGCCTCGACAGACGGCTCGGTTGTGTGGGTGACACCCAATACACGGCAGCTCTGGGCATCTGACTGACAGACACTGCCAGTCCTGTTTGTGTGTGTGTGTGTGTGTGTGTGTGTGTGTGTGTGTGTGTGTGTGTGTGTGTGTGTGTGTGTGTGTGTGTGTGTGTGTGTGTCTGTCTGTCTGTCTGTCTGTCTGTCTGTCTGTCTGTCTGGTGTTTGTCTACCCAATGCTTCTCTATGGGCTATGGGTAAACTCCTCCGTTCCACAGTAATTTCATATAAAGATAGCTGAAGGACATTAATTGAGTTGCTGCTGCTTTAACTGGGTAAAATACACTGTAATTAAAAGTGTATAAATAATTGATCATATATTTTTCTGTAATTGGTTCCTCGTTATCACTGTGCGGGCTGAATACTAATTAAGGCAGGGAGTTAATTATCATTCCACTATGAGGTAATGATGCTCTCCATAGAGACTGTGTAAAACCAGGGGCCTCCCAAACATAGCCATTATAGACCAATAGGTAACAAGGTCAGATTCTAAAAAGACAGAGGAAAAAGACAAAGAGAAATAGAAATGGGCAGAACTTTACTCGGAGTAATGCAAAGACTCCCCTGCAAGCGTACTAATTGGGAGTGTTTAGCGAACAGGCATGGGAGGCGGTAAATGGCCAGGAAGAAGCCAGGGGCTCTGTAGGAACTATTAGCATTTATTCTCAATAGCCTGGTGGTGTAGACTCAAAATGGAGGTTTTATCACTGAAATGGTTACTGGCGGTTACCAACTACATTACCATATATTTATCAACTAGATTTTATTTTTTCGGATAAACTATTATTGGCTGCTTGAATATAAATGTCACAGAGAGCATTCTTATCTGAGGACATTCAGTAAGTACATACTGTAGTATAAATATTGTTGCACCTACCCCAGGGGTGCACAACATACTTGTCAAGGATGCCAGTTTCAGATATTGATTTTATTTACAGGGCCAGAGAATGGTTTGTTATTGATGTGCAGATAAGGTGTCTATCCAAACATCTTGACTTGCTTATACTTCAGACCAAGTGACTGTAGTAAGATAGAAGTTTTAATAAGCACAATCCATTCTTCGGCATCGGTATCCCTTCCACGGAACGGTTGAGCCTACGTAGGCTAATGCGATTAGCATGAGGTTGTAAGTAACAAGAAAATGTCCCATATCTGATATCGGCAGAAAGCTTAAATTCTTGTTCATCAAACTGCACTGTCCAATTTACAATAGCTATTACAGTGAAATAACACAATGCTATTGTTTGAGGAGAGTGCACAATTTTGAACATGAAAAGTTATTAATAAACAAATTAGGCACATTTGGGCAGTCTTGATACAACATTTTGAACAAGATCAGTCTAAAACTCTGCACATACACTGATGCAATCTAGTGGCCAAAATCTAAATTGCACCTTGACTGGAATAATACATTTTGGCCTTTCTCTTGAATTTCAAAGATGATGGTACAAAAAAATACAAAAGAAAGGTTGTTTTGTCTTTGTATTATCTTTTACTAGATCTATTGTGTAATATTATATTACATTCCTTTCACATTTCCATAAACGTCAAAGTGTTTCCTTTCAAATGGTACCAAGAATATGCATATCCTTGCTTCAGCGCCTCAGCTACAGGCAGTTAGATTTGGGTATGACAATATAGACAAAAATTGAAAAAAAGGGGGTAATCCTTAATAACTAGGTTGATTAGCAGGTGATTAAGCAAGACATGTTTAGGCAACTTAAATGGAGTACTCTATGTACAGTTGAGCACATTCAGAAACATTTGCTGAGCACATTCAGAAACATTTGCCAATGAGAAACTAATTAACATGGCTGCAACTTAGCATACTATTCTGTCAATTATTTCTTCGAACAATCAAAAAATAAATTCTTCCTACGGAAACGATATACTGTATATACAGTACCAGTCAAGAGCTTGGACACACCTACTCATACATACAGTAGTATAATAATAGTGAAGACATCAAAACTATGAAATAACACATATGGAATCAACAAAGCATTAAACAAATCAAAATATATTTCAGATTATTCAAAGTAGCCACCCTTTGCCTTGATTACATCTTTGCACACAGAGTGCTGAGCACTTGTTGGCTGCTTTTCCTTCAGTCTACGGTCCAACTCAACCAAACCATCTCAATTGGGTTGAGGTCAGGTGATTGTGGATGCCGGGTCATCTGGTGCAGCACTCCATTACTCTCCTTCTTGGTCAAATAGCCCTTACACAGCCTGGAGGTGTGTTGGGTCATTGTCCTTTGAAATACACATGATAGTCCCACTAAGCGCAAATCAGATGTGATGGCGTATCGCTGCAGAGTGCTGTGGTAGCCATGCTGGTTAAGTGTGCCTTGAACTCTAAATAAATCACAGACAGTGTCATAAGCAAAGCACCCCCACACCATCACACCTCCTCCTCCATGCTTCATGGTGGGAACCTCACATGCGGAGATCATCCGTTCACCTACTCTGCATCTCACAAAGACAAGGCAGTTGGAACCAAAAATCTAAAATTTGGACTCATCAGACCAAAGGACGGATTTCCACCGGTCTAATGCCCATTGCTTGTGTTTCTGGGCCGAAGCACGTTTCTTCTTAATATTGGTGCCATTTAGTAGTGGTTTCTTTGCAGCAATTCGACAACAAAGACCTGATTCACGCCGTCTCCTCTGAACAGATGTTAAGATGTGTCTGTTACTTGAACTATGCAAAGCATTTATTTGGGCTGCAATTTCTGAGGCTGGTAACTCGAATGAACTTATCCTCTGCAGCAGAGGTAACTCTGGGTCTTCCTATCCTATGAGAGCCAGTTTCATAATAGCCCTTGATGTTTTTTGCAACTGCACTTGACGAAACTTTCAAAGTTCTTCAAATGTTCGATATTGACTGACCTTCATGTCTTAAAGTAATGATGGACTATCGTTTCTCTTTGCTTATTTGAGCTGTCCTTGACATAATATGGACTTGGTCTTTTACCAAATAGGGCTATCTTCTGTATACCACCCCTACTTTGTCACAACATAACTTATTGGTTCAAACGCATTAAGAAGGAAAGAAATTCCACAAATGAACTTTTAACAAGACACACTTGTTCATTGAAATGCATTCCTGGTGTCTACCTCTTGAAGCTGGTTGAGAGAATGCCAAGATTGTGCAAAGCTGACATCAAGGCAAAGGGTGACTACTTTGAAGAATCTCAAATCTAACATATATTTTGATTTGTTTAAAACACTTTTTTGGTTACTACATGATTCCACATGTGTTATTTCATAGATTTGATGTCCTCACGATTATTCTACAATGTAGCAAATCGTAAAAATAAAGAAAAACACTGAAATGAGTAGCAGTCCCCAAATTTTTGAGTGGTGCTGTATATATAATTTTTTATAAAATTGACCAGAACCATGGACACCATTGCTTATTGGAAATTTGTGACAGGCACACGATTTTGTATACAGTGAATTTCAATCACAGATAAAGATAGTACGTCACTTATGACAGTAATAATGGTGGCAGGGTAGCCTAGTGGTTGAGCTGTCATTCTGCCCCTGAACAGGCAGTTAACCCACTGTTCCTAGGCCGTCATTGAAAATAAGAATTTGTTCTTAACTGACTTGCCTAGTTAAATAGAGGTATAAAAAAATAGGAGGGAAGTTGGTCAAGGAGGATGGGTGGGTATAGCTGATTAGCAACTTTTCAACTACTTGCTACATTTTAGCTGCTTTACAACTACTTAGCAAGTTAGCTAACCCCTCCCCTAACCTTAACCATTTAACCTAACTCTTAACCCTAACCTTAACCCTGACTGTCACGACTCCCGCCGAAGTTGGCTGTTCGGGTGGTGCTCGGTGGTCGTCGTCACCGGCCTACTAGCCGCCACCGATCCCTTTTTCCTTTTGGTTAGTTTTGTCTCATTAGTTACACCTGTTCCTATTTTGTGTGTTCTTGATTTGCTTCCCTATTTAGAGTGTGGAACCCGCCCCTTTGTTGTGCAGGATTATTTTGGTGTTCACGTTGGTGTTGTTTGTGCTCTGGACCGTGTTACCCTGTGTTTTGGGTTGGTCAGTGTTTTGCGCCCTGTGTGTTTGGACATTTACTTTTGGTGCCGGAATAAAGTGCATCTTTCCCCTGGAACTCTCTGCTCTCTGCGCCCGATTCCTATCTACACACCTAGTCAGCCGTGACACTAACCTTATCCCTTTAACTACTTAGCTAGCATGTTACCTAACCCTAATCTTAACCCCTAACCCCTAAACTTAACCCTGACCTTACCACCTAACCTTTTAGCCACCTAGCCTAGCTAACGTTGTCAACCTAGCTAGCCTAGCTAACGTTAGCCACCACAAATTGGAATTGGTGTAATGTACACAAAAGCATTAGAAAGAATGAAAATTGTGTTAAACACACGAAATGTGTTGTGATGACAATTGTGTAATACACTTTTTCGTGTGCCTGTCATGAATACAACACCCGTTCTGCCAGTCACATTCTGTTAAAGGTCCCCAAAGCACACACACATCCCTGGGTTGCTCATATTTTCAGATCGCTGCAGCTAGCGACTGGAACGAGCTGCAACAAACACTCAAACTGGACAGTTTTATCTCAATCTCTTCATTCAAAGACTCAATCATGGACACTCTTAATGACAGTTGTGGCTGCTTTGCTTGATGTATTGTTGTCTTTACCTTCTTGCTATTTGTGCTGTTGTCTGTGCCCAATAATGTTTGTACCATGTTTTGTTCTACTGTTATGTTTTGTTGCTACCATTTTGTTGTCATGTGTTGCTACCATGCTGTGTTGTTGTCTTAGGTCTCTCTTTATGTAGTGTTGTGTTGTCTCTCTTGTTGTGATGTGTGTTTTTGTCATATATATATATATATACTGCTCAAAAAAATAAAGGGAAAACTAAAATAACACATCCTAGATTTGAATGAATGAAATATTCTTATTAAATACTTTTTTCTTTATATAGTTGAATGTGCTGACAACAAAATCACACAAAAATGATCAATGGAAATCAAATTTATCAACCCATGGAGGTCTGGATTTGGAGTGACACTCAAAATTAAAGTGGAAAACCACACTACAGGCTGATCCAACTTTGATGTAATGTCCTTAAAACAAGTCAAAATGACACCATGACTGACCCACCGCAGGCAGCAGAACGTTCTCCATGGCGTCTCCAGACTCTGTCACATCTGTCACGTGCTCAGTGTGAACCTGCTTTCATCTGTGAAGAGCACAGGGCGCCAGTGGCGAATTTGCCAATCTTGGTGTTCTCTGGCAAATGCCAAACGTCCTGCACGGTAAGCACAACCCCCACCTGTGGACGTCGGGCCCTCATACCACCCTCATGAAGTCTGTTTCTGACCGTTTGAGCAGACACATGCACATTTGTGGCCTGGTGGAGGTCATTTTGCAGGGCTCTGGCAGTGCTCCTCCTGTTCCTGCTCCTGGGTTGTTGCCCTCCTACGGCCTCCTCCACGTCTCTTGATGTACTGGCCTGTCTCCTAGTAGCACCTCCATGCTCTGGACACTACGCTGATAGACACAGCAAACCTTCTTGCCACAGCTCGCATTGATGTGCCATCCTGGATGAGCTGCACTACCTGAGCCACTTGTGTGGGTTGTAGACTCCATCTCATGCTACCAATAGAGTGAAAGCACCGCCAGCATTCAAAAGTGACCAAAACATCAGCCAGGAAGCATAGGAACTGAGAAGTGGTCTGTGGTTACCACCTGCAGAACCACTCCTTTATTGGGGGTGTCTTGCTAATTGCCTATAATTTCCACCTGTTGTCTATTCCATTTGCACAACAGCATGTGACATTTATTGTCAATCAGTGTTGCTTCCTAAGCGGACAGTTTGATTTCACAGGAGTGTGATTGACTTGGAGTTACATTGTGTTGTTTAAGTGTTCCCTTTATTTTTTTGAGCAGTGTATATATATTTATATATTTATTTATTTTTATCCCAGCCCCTGTCCCCGCAGGAAAACCTTTGCCTTTTGGTAGGCCATCATTGTAAATAAGAATTTGTTCTTAACTGACTTGCCTTGTCACGTTCTGACCTTAATTCCTTTGTTTTGTCTTTGTTTTAGTATGGTCAGGGCGTGAATTGGGGTGGGCAGTCTATATTATTTTTTCTATGATTTGCGATTTCTGTGTTTGGCCTGGTATGGTTCTCAATCAGAGACAGCTGTCAATCGTTGTCCCTGATTGAGAACCATACTTAGGTAGCCTGTTTTCACCCTTGAGTTGTGGGTGATTATTTTCTGTTGAGTGTTTGTATTCTGCACCAGACAGAACTGTTTCGGTTTTGTTCGTTCACTTTGTTGTTTTTGTTCAGTGTTCAATTTCTTTATTAAAAATATGGACACTTACCACGCTGCGCATTGGTCCTCACCTTCTTCCACCAACAACGGCCTTTACATGCCTAGTTAAATAAAGTTAAATTAAATAAAAAAATAAAAAAATGTTGAATAAGTAATTTGTGTCTATTTCACTATAACCTGTGATAGTATGATGGGTTAAGGCAGTGGATCTCAAACGAATGGTCTGAATGGTGTGTAGAAAGCCAATCCGGGCAATCATCTCTCTGTTTATGTGTGGCAGTTATCTTTCTGCGTTCCTGAAGACACTCCAATCCCGACTGTATGCTGATTGTTTTCATCTATCTGCATCTGCATTGTGTTGCTCCCACAGTAGTGAACAACGCTTTTCTGTTTTTTGAATGTATTGTTTTTCAGTCTTTGAACGTTCCATCCCTGGTGTCCCCCCGTTGTTTTCTGCATGTTTAATGCATTTGTCACTCAGGTGGGGAGTGACTGGGATGGCAATGTCTTTTAGTAGAGGAGAAATTCACTCTCTTCCAACTGTGGCGTGGGGTGTAACTGAAATTGACATGTCTTTCGATACATGCAGGAGGTATGTTATTAGAAGAGACGTATTTTATTCTCCAGCCTTTAATCACACACATACTCACTCGTGGCCGGGCAGACTCATCAGCCCTTTCTATTGTGTGTGTGTGTGTGTGTGTGTGTGTGTAATAAATAAACTAAAAGACAAATCGATCAAGCTCTAAAGTTTGGTAGAAAACTGGGGAAAGTTAACTTTTATGGGCTCACCACGATACAAACTCCCAACGTGAAGATATAGGGGTGTCAATATGTACAATACAATCATTTATAGCTGTTCTATAAACAAAACATCCTTCAAGAAAATACAGAGTTGAAACGTTTAAGGGGTTGAGGAGCATTTATCATCAAACTTTCCCGAACTATTCAACAATTCCATATTTTTTACTTCATAAAGAAAATACACTTCAAATAACTGACTCGATACTTTCAGAAACCTATATTCAGTTTTCGCCTACTTTATGAACCATGAATTAAGAATGATTTTTTAGTCTGTGTTGATCAGTTAGTAGGTCAACTCATTGATCCATCTTCCATAAAGCACACACCCAGGCTCGGGCCTCTTTTCCTAGGCAATGAGCATGGTGAGAGTGCCCTGGGCCCTGGGGCTCCAGCCAACCCTGCTAACATCTGGACCAAGGCCTGGTAAGCCTTCGGGGAGCAGGCAGAGATACAGGTGAGAAAGGCAGGAAATGAGAGCACAGTTGAGCTGGAAGAGCAAAACAACCTGTATGTTCCCGAGTGTGTTACAGTATGTGCTAGTGCATTTGAACTGAGCTTCACCTACCCTCTCGCTATACGCATTGGCTTCAAACAGGACCTGCTCTGTGAATCTGGCCTGACCTGGGTTAGTGTGAACACGTTTTGACCTGCCTTGATGAGTTTGAATGTGGTCCTGTGTTTGAACACAGTACAGTCTGGACGAGGGCCTGAGCTGCCCCACCTCTCTCTCTCTCTCTCTCAGCTGGAGCCTGCATGCCTGATGAGGAGTGCCAGGTTGGGCAGAGACTTAGATGCTGATACAGGAGAAACTAGCTCCCTGGCTTTAATGAGTGTACACACAGGCATAGACACACACACACACATTTCCACTGTGCGGCTATTAGGCGCCAAAAATGCAGACAAAACTATTTGAAAGTGAATTTTAGATTTCCGGTCATGGCGCTTTGCCTGGGAGTGGCAGCCATGCCGGGGCCTAGAGGCACACACACCTCGCTGTCTCAGCTCCGGGTACCCCTCTCACTTGCACATGGCATGATCAAAAGAGACCAACGGCTGCCGACCATTATGCCAATGACACTTTGAGTAAGAGTCCGGAGAGTGCCGCGACATGACAGCCATTAGAGCTTGAAAGTGGGACTTTAAAGGGGGGCTGAGGGATGACTGTCAGTGGGGAATCAAAGAGAGAAAGTGAAATCTTCATAATATATCACACCAAAGAAGAAGAAGAGCTCTGTCTCTGTCTCTTGGTCTCCGCTACACACACAGAAAAAGTTTCATGCAAACTAGCTCCGCCACTCGATGCTCACGTCCAAAAAACATGAATCGTCCAGGAACAAAGGAGTTCAGAGTAAGCGAGTCTGTAAATGAAAGAGTCCAGAAGCGGGATGGGCCATTGAGCAGGGTGGTGATAGATAGATCATTAGGGACTGGACTGGGTTGCAGTCAGAGGTATAAGGACTATACTAGCTTGCTAACAACTCTACCACCGCTGCTCTGTGTTAGACTCTGGGTC
Organism: Oncorhynchus nerka; assembly: GCF_034236695.1. Classification (NCBI taxonomy): domain Eukaryota; kingdom Metazoa; phylum Chordata; class Actinopteri; order Salmoniformes; family Salmonidae; genus Oncorhynchus; species Oncorhynchus nerka. The sequence continues at coordinate 3,217,965 of NC_088396.1, read as the reverse complement.
TAAAATGAGCTGACAATGGGGTGGAACTGTTAGAACCCGAATGGCAGCGCAATTATATGACATTCCTAGTGAAGGCTACAAAGGGAAAGATTCCAACCAATCTTTGTCTTCAAAAGCATCAGAAAGTGCTTTTCGTTACTCTGGCTCCCAAAACACCTATTTCAAATCAATGCCTCAAGGATTAAAGGGGCAGTGCAGTTAAAAATGTGTTTTCCTGTTTTTTCTTAATGATATTTCTACACTATTAGGTTGAAATAACACTCTGAAATTGTGAAAATTATGATAATGCAATTTTTGTGTTAGAGCTGTTTGAAAAAAATGCCTGGAATTTCAGCCTGTGCGGGTGGGAGGTAATTTTGGCCCGCAGCATAACATTACCTGACGATCTAATTATAATAAACTACCTGATTATAATAATAGACTACTAGTTTTGGTTCTGGTCCCGCCCAAAAGCAAGAGAGATTGTGCAGTAGGGCTGCCTTTGCACTGTATTCCATCCAATCACTTCATCTGATCTATATTGTCTCTTTCATGTTTGTGTTTTCTTTGATTGTACAAAATAAAATGCTCAAATTGACAATTTGAAGATTATGTGTCACTAGGCATTAGAGCTAAAACGAACCGGCTTGTGATTGAACTTGTAGCTACCAACCTGCCAGCCAGAAGAAAGAGAGGGTAGATATGATTATTATTATTATTAGCTAGCTAGATATATCATTAGGTGTGTATCTGTGATATGATTCCTAGCCTTCTAGCTGTTGAATGCAAGAATGAATGTATAAACCTTAAGATAGATCTAATGACTTGTGAAAGCTCAGGCTGGAGGTCTAGTTGGTTTGACTTTGCTATAGGCATATATGATCATATAATTTCAGTTAGGGACTATCAGATATGAAATTATGTTAAGTTTTCTCAAATTTGAGAGTGAAAACCTTACAAAATGTAACTTTGTCTCCTTGCCAACAGGTTGATAACTTGTAGCTATACAATTCCCTTCCATTCATCCCCTTTCTTATGCTTTTTCTCCATCCCCAGCAAACACAGCTGATGAAACTAATTGCATTCTAAACTGAAGATCATGATTAGGGGATTATTAGAGTCAGGTGTGTTAACCGGGGGCAAAACTGTGACACCAATCAGGCCCTCGAGGACTGGAGTTGCCCACCCCTAAAGGGTCACAGCTGAGGAAGGTCTGCAGGATGAGGAAGACCATGAGGTCATGGAATTCCTGGAGGAAGATGAGGAGCTACTTGGTGGAGGAGCTACTTGGTGGAGACTAGGAAAAAGAGTATGAGACTCACACACACACACACACACACACACACACACACACACACAGGACAGACAGGTGAATATTGACTGGCAGAGAAGCAGCTGAACGTGTTCCCCTCTTAACCTCTTACCTCTACCTGGGACGCTTGCGTCCCAACTAGAGCTCTGGAAATGCAAATGCGCTACGCTAAATGCTAATAGTATTAGTTAAAACTCAAAAGTTCATTAAAATACACATGCAGGGTATCAAATTAAAGCTACACTCGTTGTGAATCCAGGCAACAAGTCAGATTTTTAAAATGCTTTTCGGCGACAGCATGAGAAGCTATTATCTGATAGCATGCACCAATACACTACAACAGAAAAGCACAGCAGGGGACGTAAACAAAATAATTAGCATTTCGGCGTTACACAAACCGCACAATAAAATAGAAAACAGTCATTACCTTTCACCATCTTCTTTGTTGGCACTCCTAGATGTCCCATAAACACTATTGGGTCTTTATTTCGATTAAATCGGGCCATATAAAGCCAAGATATCGTTATATGTAGACTGTGTGATAAACAAAAAAACAGCGATTTCACAACGTAACGTCATTTTTTAAAATTCAAAAAAGTAGACGATAAACTTTCACAAAACACTTCGAAATACGTTTGTAATGCTACTTTAGGTATTAGTAAACGTTAATAAGCGATAAATTCATCCGTAGGCGATGTACATATCATTAGCTGTCGTCTTGGAAAAAATTTCAGGAGAGAGCTCTTCCGGAATGATCTGGGCGGAGACCGGAGGTACGTCGTGCCCCTCTTTCGGTTCAACCAAGAATCAAAGAGGATTAAATTCACAAGATACTCGACTGCATGGGGATGCTGTGGGAGTTGAATGCTCGGTCTTATCTAATTCGGCTCACTGTTAACAATTGCTGGAAGTGGCGCAAGGATATTTATTTCCATTTTCTGTGATCAGGTTTTCCTGCGCTTTCCGATGTAACGCACGTTATGTAATAGCCACAGTCGTGATTTAACCAGTTTTAAAAACGTCCGAGGGTTTCCTATACACACATTCTAACCATATGAACGTACTATATTCCTGGCATGAGTAGCAGGGCGCTGAAATGTTGCGCGATTTTTAACAAAATGTTCAAAAAAGTAGAGGGTAGGAGCAACTAGTTAACCCTCTTAGGTTGATGCTGCTGTACACACCAAGTTTGCGGTGCAGGAAGGAATGCTATAGCCTGGTCCCAGATCTGTTTATGATTTTTTGCTAACTCCTAATGTATGATAGTTGTCGCTCTGGATAAGAGCGTCTGCTAAATGACTTAAATGTAAATGTAAAATTCCATGTTACCAGTCGTTGGCTTTACATAGAAGTGGACTATGTAGCACAAACAGATCAAAAACCAAGCTAACATTTGAGTGATGGTCAGAACAGAAAGAGTGAAACTTCAATGTACTGTACTTGAAGACTACTCAAGAAATTATTGGCTTTGTTACTGTTACGTTCCCCATTATCTCCCTGGAAGACAGTTTACACTACGATACAGTTAAAACTACCGTGTTGAGGGCTTATGAGTTGGTGCCTGAAGCTTATAGACAGCGCTTCGGGAACCACAAGAAACCATCTCACCGTACGTTTGTTGAGTTTGCAAGGGACAAAGAGTCTCTGGTGTTCAGCCAGCAAAGCTAACACCTTTGCTGATATTCGGGAGTTGATGCTGTTGTAGGATTTTAAAAGCAACCTCCCTGATAGAATTGTAGTTAAATTAAATGAACAGAAAGTGGCGGCATTGTCCTAGGCAGCAGTGTTGGCAAATGAGTACGCTTTGACACACAAGACTGTCTTTGGTGCTCCGCGTTTTGAAGGCCGGACGATTACGTCATCAGTTCCTCGTTCAGGTCGCTTTTCCTCTGACAAGCCTAAGCGTTTTCATGAAATCCGTGAACGATATTACTGTAACCAAAAGGGTCACGTGATTGCGGACTGCCCAGTTTTGAAAAATGAGAAGTTAGTCTTTGGCTCGTCTATTGGATCGAGTTATTGATTCAGCATTTGAGAAACCGGATCCTGTCTATGCTCCATTTATCTCTGCCGGTTGTGTTTCCTTAACAGAAGAACAAGCTGATCAAAAGCCTATCCAAATCTTACGAGACACCGGGGCGGCGCAGTCAGTTATTGTTACTGATGCTTTACCCTGGTCTCCTGAAACGTATTGTGGCTCGCATGTCATATTACAGGGGATAGAGACAAAAACAGTATCTGTACCATTACACTGGGTCCATTTAGTGTCAGCCTTGGTATCAGGACATTTCCGTGTTGGTGTAGTGTCTACACTGCCAGTAAAAGGAGTCACATTGCTACTAGGGAATGATATTGCTGGTGGTAACGTCACTTCTGTGTTAGAGGTAGTAGACAACCCAGAAATCAGAATTGCAGATGAGAAATTGGTTCAAACATTTCCACATGTTTTTCCTGCTTGTGTGTTAACGAGGGCACAATCTCGCAAGCTAGGAGATGTGGGGGATTTGGCTAGTTCCATTTTTGAGAATGTTGAGGTAGAAGACAATGCACCGAGTATTCCTTCTGCAATGCCGACAGTTTTTACCCCCCTAAAAACTAAAGCAGTGGAAAGTGAAATCGCGCCCCAATTACATGACATTCTTTTGTCTGTCAAAAGGGAGACACCAGTCTTTGCAAGTGTTTTGCTTTGGTAATTTCCACTGAGGAAGCTAAAACTAAGGAGACCGTCTACTTTATGGAAGCAGGAGTTTTGATGCGGAAATGGGAAGCTCATTACACCGTTAATGACTGGAGTGAAGTGTGTCAAGTGGTTGTTTCTACACCGTTCCGACAGCAGGTGCTGTCACTCGCCCATTACCAGGCGTGGTCCGGACTTATGGTCTGATGGGAAATACACAATGTCTTAAACATATTTGAGAACAGTTTTGACATGAAGTTGGATCCCTGATCAGTCTAGATTACTTTAGGGAGACCAAACGTTGAGAAGAACTTCACTAGTGCCTTCACCACAGTCTTAGCCGTTACAGTACAGAGAGGAATAGCCTCTGGGTATCGAGTAGCACTACATATTATTGTTAGTAAGAACTGGTTACCTGACCTGGTCAAGGGAGAGTCAAGGGGCTCTCGGACGCTGGCATCAGACGCTGAAGGCAATGCTACGCAAGTATTGCATGGATACCAGTACCGATTGGGATGAGGGGGTGCCCTTTGTCCTATTTGCTATTAGGAAAACTATTCAAGAGTCCTTAGGGTTCAGCCCTGCTGAAATTGTGTTTGGACACACCCCACGGGGTCCACTGAAAGTTTATCTCCTACACCCAGTAGCTCCCATAAAAATGTGTTAGATTATGCCAGTAAGATGCGGGAGAGACTGCACGCCGCATGTGCGTTAGCCCAAAAGTCTCTCTCCTCTTCACAAAAACGCATGAAGTTGCATTATGACAAAAAGGCTGATGGCCGTTCTTTTGCACCAGGGGATCAAGTTTTAGTTTTGTTGCCAATACCTGGCTCATCTCTATCGGCACGTTTTTCTGGACCATATCTGGTGGAAAATAAACTCAGTGACACCAATTATGTGACAAAGACCCCAGATCGAAGGCGTTCTTCCCGTGTGTGTCATGTTAACATGCTGAAAACATATTATGTGCGTGATTCTCCCAACAGTTCCTCAGGAAAGCCGGTCCAGCCCGCCGTCTCCAGTGTGGCTGCGGTGGTGCTGAAGCCTGGCTGGGACCTAGAGGAGGATAAGGAGAACGGGTTGGAGTTACGCCACACTTTACAGCAGTGTGAACGCCTATGTAATTACCCTTTCAAACTGAACATTTGGATAACGCTCAAACTAAGGATCTTATCCTATTGATAAACAGTTTTCTCAATGTGTTACAGGACGTTCCAAGTCACACGTCCATCTTGGAACATGACGTGGATGTGGGGAACGCTGCTCCTATATGTCAGCATCCGTACCGGGTTAATGCTAAGAAAAGGGAGGTAAAGAAAAGTGAGGTAGCTTATTTATTACAGAATGACATGGCAAAACCCAGTAACAGCTCCTGGAGTTCCCCGTGTATTCTTGTTCCTAAGCCTGACGGTACGTCCCGCTTATGTACGGACTATCGTCGCGTAAATGCAGTTACAAAGTTGGATTATTTTCCTCTACCTCGCTTAGATGACTGCATTGATAGAATTGGCTCTGCTGCTTATGTTAGTAAGTTAGATTTGCTAAAAGGTTGTTGGCAGTTGCCTCTGACCTCTCGCGCTCCGGACATCTCGGCTTTTGTTACGCCTGATAACTTTGTACAACACACTGTGATGCCCTTTGGCATGTGTAATGCACCTGCTCCATTTCAGTGGCTGGTTAATATTGTGTTTGCAGATGTTCCAAATTGTACTGCTTACCTTGGCGAAGTGGTGATTAATTCGTCTACTTGGTCTGATCATCTCTCCACTTTGAAAAGTGTGTTTCAGCGGTTGGAGAATTTGGCCAAGTGTGAGTTTGGGAAGGCTACTGTGACTTACTTAGGGAAACAAGTGGGACACAGTCAAGTGCGCCCAGTAACTGGCAAAGTGGAAGCAATTGTTGCTTTTCCTGCTCTCACGGCTTGCCGCCAGTTGCACAGATTCCTGGGGATAGTAGGGTACTATCGTACATTCTGTAAGAATTTCTCAACAGTAGTAGCTCCCCTTTCATCTCTGCTTAGTCCCAAGTTACCATTTAAGTGGTCCAAGGACTGTAACTATGCTTTTGAGTCCGCTAAAGCATTACTTTGTAGTGCCCCAGTGCTTGCCGCCCCCAACTTTGACAAACCTTTTAAGTTGGAGGTAGATGCTTGTATAGTGGGAGTGGTTGCGGTTCTCATACAGGAAGATGAAGTTGGAGTGGATCGGCCCGTCAGTTTCTTCTCCCATAAGTTCAACTCGTGTCAGTCAAGGTACTCTACAATTGAACAAGAGACGCTGGCTTCATTGCTTGCCTTACAGTTCTTTGAGGTATATGTGGGCTCCAGTGCCTTGCCTGTAATGGTCTTCACAGACCATAATCCATTGGTGTTCTTGAAGCAAATGTACAATCAGAACCGCCACCTTATACGGTGGGCTCTGATTGTCCAAGGATATAATGTACAAATAGCTTATGTGAAGAGCTCGACGAATGTGGTTGCTGACGCTCTATCACGGGTTTACTAACTGGGGATGCGTTGGTTTTTGTTATTACAAACTGTATGTTTGTTTGATGATTAGTGTGTCCTGTATTGGTTGAGTTATATTCTCCAGTATCATCAAAAGTCTATTTGGCAAAATGATGAAATAGACTTTGTAAGGACCCTGAAGATTATACGATGGGTCTTTGCAACTCAGAGGCCTAACACAGCTTTCATGGTCCAGCTCCAACTGACAGGTATCATGCATTTGTTTTTTAGTTTTTTTTAAGGGGTAAGCGGGTCAAAACAACGGATTGTTCAAAGCACGCAGTGCGATTGGTTGAGAAGCGTTCTAAGCCATACTAAAAAAATAATTTAGCTCGGGTAAGCCGATGACGCAAAATGGGCATCTTGTTTTCTGTTCCATCTGAGAAATCCCTGCTCATCCACTGGCCCATCAGCCCAGACATCCAATTCATGAACTTGATATCTACTGTAAAAAGCACCTAGACATTATTGGCCCTTGCTTCTAGCCTAACATTTGGTTTGCAACAACAGGGGTTTGTACAAACATTGTTCTGTCACTCGACATTTGCATCATTGTTTCAATATTGCAATTCAATCTCCACTGTCTGATTGAATTAACATGTCAGGACAAGATGGACATCTTTTCTCAGCCAGTCGAAATCATGAATCGGCATAATTTTTATGGATATATACAAAGAAGTGTCAACAGAAAAACAGGTCAAACAACGTCAAATGCAGCTAGTTTGCGGTCTTACCAGCTTCAGTTTGAAGGGATTGGGTTAACTGTGTTGTTGCCTAGCTCCTCTGAATAGTGTCCTGATGAGATAGCACATTTTCTTTGCCGGGCGAAATTGCACATCATTACCTCATTGTTGTGGATATATCCAAAACAGCTTTAACAAACGCAACTTGAGCTACTGTGATGTTATTATAGCTGCACTGTTTGACCGGGCAGTGTTAGCCATAGTTGGCTAGCTAGCAAGCAAGGGATAAGAGCATTGCCAGTCGCGTCCATAGATATAGAAAGAAATACTTAACGACTGGGTCACGTCTCTGGCAACGATAGAATGAACGGCCAGCCGGCTTGCATAGCAACCATGGATGTGTTTTTGGACTGGGCCTATATTTTTGTTCAGGGATGAAATAGACAGAGGCTTCGCCTTGTACCTATAACCTCAGCACAGCCTTGCTAAAAAAGTTGTTTATCACGCACTCTCGTGTACAATTGTTTTATTGAAAAGTGCATGGGGGCTTTAATGCACTAGAAATATTAGACAAAGTCCTTCCCTTTTTCAGTTCATGTATTGCCCTCTCTTAGCTGACTTAAGTGTTGACAAAACAGTGGGCTACTTTTCCCAGTATGTGGAGCTTCTAAATCCTTCCCCAGTGAAACAGTACTCCGTGCCAATAAACAGGGCCTGATCAGCTGGCCCTGACCAAACGACTCAGCACTCTCTGGCAGAAAGCTGCCTCTAATTTGCCTCTCTGTCGCATAATCAAGGATTTTAGACTATAAATCTTTGATCTGGGATACAATTTTCTGACTGTATAACCTCCCATACCCCAACACAAAGACACACAGTGAGACACCCACGCACACAGACAGACACACAGACACACACACACACACACACAGACACACACACACACACACACACACACACACACAGAGACACCCACCCAAGGAGACACAGATTAATGCACACGCAAGAACACACGCACACGCAAGAACACACGCACACAGAGACACCCACACACACTCCTCTCTGAGAGGCCCTGTGATCTCCTTCCAATTCATGTCAAATGAATGTGTTTACAGGCTCATTAGATCACTACTGCAGTGGCAAAGCACCGCCCTGCACCGCCTGACACACACACACACATACACACACACACAGACAGCCTGGCCATCTTGACATAAGAGAGACGCATGGCAGAGCACCAAAGCACGAAAGTGCCACTGCTGCCACTGTCCTAGCTACAGCCAGGTACATTTAAAACCATGGCAGCACACACACACACACACACACTGCTACGCCACCAGATTTGACCTGTATTTCCACACTTTGTACTTCAAAGTAAATCTCAGCTTTGTTAAAAAAGAAAAAGTTGTATATTTATCAGTGTTTCACTAGCAACGTTAAAACCGAATAACATGCCCCACCAACATTAGAAAACTATACAGAAAACCCTCAAATTGCTGAAATAATTCAATTAAATCAATGATGAGAGAATAGTCAGATTTAACTGATAACTAAAATAGCAGTGCAGATGGCACTCTTTTGCTAAGTTCAAAGACGCTGTCACACCCTGACCATAGTTGAGTGGGCACTCTATGTTACATGTCTAGTTTGTCCAGTTCTATGTTTGGCCTGATATGGTTCTCAATCAGAGGCAGGTGTTAGTCATTGTCTCTGATTGGGAACCATATTTAGGTAGCCTGGGTTTCACTGTGTGTTTGTGGGTGATTGTTCCTGTCTCTGTGTTTTGCACCAGATAGGGCTGTTTTTGGTTTTCCACGTTTATTGTTTTGTAATGTTCGTGTTTATCTTTTTGTGATTAAACATGAATCAAAGAAACCACGCTGCATTTTGGTCCGCTTCTCCTTCAGATGAAGAAAACCGTTACAGAATCACCCACCACAACAGGACCAAGTGGCGTGGTAACGGGCAACAGCAACAGTGGCGCAAAGAGGAATGAACATGGGACGATGTATTGGACGGCAAGGGTTGCTACACCTGGGAGGAGACCCTGGCGGGAAAGGATCGCCTTCCATGGGAACAGGTGGAGGCAGCCGGAGAGAGGAGCCAGCGATATGAGGGAACACAGCTGGCAAGGAAGCCCGAGAGGCAGCCCCAAAAATGTATTGGGGGGGGAACACAGGAAGTGTGGCGAAGCCAGGTAGGAGACCTGCGCCAACTTCCTGTGCTTACCGGGGGGCTGGAGAGACCGGGCAGGCACCGTGTTATGCTGTGCGGGTGCATAGCCCGGTCCAGCTCCGCATATCGGCCGGGCTAGAGTGGGCATCGAGCCAAGTGCCATGAAGCCGGCTCTACGCATCTGGTCTCCAGTGCGTCTCCTTGGGCCGGCTTACATGGCACCAGCCTTGCGCACGGTGTCCCCGGTTCGCCTGCATAGCCCAGTGCGGGCTATTCCACCTCGCCGCACTGGCAGGGCGACCGGGACCATTCAACCGGGTAAGGTTGGGCAGGCTCAGTGCTCAAGAGCTCCAGTGCGCCTGCACGGTCCGGTCTATCCGTCACCACCTCCACGCACCAGCCCTCCGGTGGCAGCCCCCCGCACCAGGCTGTCTCTCCGGCTCATCCTTAAAGAGGCTCCCGTCTCTCCAGTGCTGCCGGAGTCTCCCGCCTGTCCGGCGCTGCTGCCGGAGTCTCCCGCCTGTCCGGCGCTGCTGCCGGAGTCTCCCGCCTGTCCGGCGCCAGAGCCCCTCAGCCCAGAGGCGCCAGAGCCCCTCAGCCCAGAGGCGCCAGTGCCCCTCAGCCCAGAGGCGCCAGTGCCCCTCAGCCCAGAGGCGCCAGTGCCCCTCAGCCCAGATGCGCCAGAGCCCCTCAGCCCAGATGCGCCAGAGCCCCTCAGCCCAGATGCGCCCGAGCTTCCGCCCCTCTGTCCCGAGCTTCCGCCCCTCTGTCCCGAGCTTCCGCCCCTCTGTCCCGAGCTGCCGCCCCTCTGTCCCGAGCTGCCCCTCTGTCCAGTGGGGTCATTAAGTAGGGTCGCCGTGGCTAGGAGGCCACGGAAGCGGACAAGGTGGGGGACTAAGACTATGGTGAAGTGGGGGCCACGTCCAGCACCAGAGCCGCCACCGCGGACAGATGCCCACCCAGATCCTCCCCAATAGGTTCAGGTTTTGCGGCCGGAGTCCGCACCTTGGGGGGTGGTTTCACATGTAAAGTGTTCTAAAAACACATTTTGACATGATTTGTGAACTCATGTGATTTCTATGTAAGGGCAATAGCGTTCTTGGGATCTTTTCATGGTCACCTGGAGTAAAAAAAAAAAAATGGAGTTCCCCTTTTTCGCCAGGGATGTCCCCAATTATGTTTTTTAGGACTTGATGTGTCATGCTCCCCTGGAGGTTTTTTTTCTAGCTCAAATGTTGTCACATGTAGTTTCATGTTATCACATGTTGCTTTCACATTTATTTTACATGAGATCAGGTTTTCACATGTGTTACATGTTATCAGACAGACAGACAGACAGATGCTTTCCCTCCTTGCCTCCTTTCTTCCATTTAGTTTGGTGTAAAAGAACTGGACAAAGGTAAAGTAAGTTTCCATGTGGGCTTCTCACTATCGGCAGTTTTCAGATCAGTGCTGGAGGGGAGCTGAGGCAAGGAATACTCTTTTGACAAATGCGTCTTTCTCAATACTCAACACTCGTTTTTGGACTACTCAGAGTGTAAGAGAAATACTGTAACACCCTGAGAAGCTTGTGCAAAACACCATTACACTAATGTACCAATCATCAATCTCACCTTAACACTAGGAATGTGTCATGTTACAGTTTGTTTCAATCACTTTGGCACATTCTTCAGATGTAAGTGGTATATTTTCCAAACTCTAAACGGATAACACTTGAAATAACACCCTATCATATGTTCAGAACCGTTGATTGTGCCTTCATTGGGGTTTCACATCTTTTACCCCTGAGTCATTCATGCAAAATCAAGGTTGTCCGTGAAATACCATGAGAACATTTAGTTTAGTCACCGATACATCAGATAATGATGCGCTCACCATTTAGTAAATAGCAGAAAATGCAAGATACACATTTCAAAACTATTATTTTTTAAGTGATGAACAGAGAAGATGGTAAATATCATTTTCCATATAGGATTTGACTAGAACTTGACATGCACAATTTTTTCTTTTTTTTCCAATGGCAGGTTGAGCATTTTTTGAGAAATATGTCAGTCTTACAGTTTCATTATCCTTACACAGTACTTACAGTGCCTTCAGAAAGTATTCAGACCCCTTGATTTTTTCCACATTTTGTTACATTTATGAACTTCAGACGTCTTTTGTCCTCGTCTTGTCGTGTCCCGTATATATATATATATATATATATATATATATATTTACAACTTTCCTGGCATACATTTTTATATATATTTTTTATTTTCCATAAACTCATCTTCAAAACACTCTCCTGCAACCCGCCTCACCAATTTATATTTAAAAAAAAGAAAGTATTCTTTACCTCAAATCTTTAATCCTCCATAGAAGCTAGCCAGAAGCTAGCCTGAAGCTAACCAGAAGCTAATCAGAAGCTAGTTAGCTTCTTTGCTAGCTGGTCGTTGGTGTTCAGCTGGCCACGGTTTGTGGTCATCAGCTGTCGTTTGGCTCGAGGGTCTGTCGCCAGTTTTGTACGGCGCGGCTCAGGCTGGAACATACCGGACCTATTTTTCTCTCCATGTCCCCGGATTTCAACCGCTAACTCTGGACATTTACACCTGGATCTCGCAGCTAGCTAGCTGCTATCCGTGTGACAATCGGTTTACGTCGATTCCGGAGCAAACATCAATTATTCCGGAGCTAGCCAGCTGAAGAGTTCCATCAGTCACTCCTGGGCTACAATCACCTATCCGGACCCATTTTACTGCCAACGCGGAGCCCCACCGGGCCTTCACAACTGGACTACCAACGTTATCTACCCGAGGGAGTTATCCGGCTGGCTCCTCCGTCGCGACGTTACCTGAACGCCCATCTGCGGTCCACTAATCGATGACATCTCCTGGTTACAATGATGTTTCTAGAGACAATATCTCTCTCATCATCACTCAATACCTAGGTTTACCTCCACTGTATTCACATCCAAACACACCTTTGTCTGTACATTATACCTTGGAGCTATTTTATCGCCCCCAGAAACCTCCTTTTACTCTCTGTTCCAGACATTCTAGACGACCAATTCTTATTGCTTTTAGCCGTACCCTTATCCTACTCCTCCTCTGTTCCTCTGGCGATGTAGAGGTGAATCCAGGCCCGGCAGCTCCACTCCTATTCCCCAGGCGCTCTCTTTTGATGACTTCTGTAACCGTAATAGCCTTAGTTTCATGCATGTTAACATTAGAAGCCTCCTCCCTAAGTTTGTTTTATTCACTGCTTTAGCACACTCTGCCAACCCGGATGTTCTAGCTGTGTCTGAATCCTGGCTTAGGAAGACCACCAAAAATTCAGAAATTTTCATCCCAAACTACAACATTTTCAGACAAGATAGAACTGCCAAAGGGGGCGGTGTTGCAATCTACTGCAAATATAGCCTGCAGAGTTCTGTCCTACTATCCAGGTCTGTACCCAAACAATTTTAACTTCTACTTTTAAAAATCCACCTCTCTAAAAACAAGTCTCTCACCGTTGCCGCCTATAGACCACCCTCTGCCCCCAGCTGTGCTCTAGACACCATATGTGAACTGATTGCCCCCCATCTATCTTCAGAGCTCGTGCTGCTAGGTGACCTAAACTGGAACATGCTTATTAACACCCCAGTCATCCTACAATCTAAGCTAGATGACCTCAATCTCACACAAATTATCAATGAACATACCAGGTACCACCCCAAAGCCTTAAACACGGGCACCCTCATAGATATCATCCTAACCAACTTGCCCTCTAAATACACCTCTGCTGTCTTCAACCAAGATCTCAGCGATCACTGCCTCATTGCCTGCATCCGTAATGGGTCAGCGGTCAAACGACCTCCACTCATCACTGTCAAACGCTCCCTGAAACACTTCAGCGAGCAGGCCTTTCTAATCGACCTGGCCGGGGTATCCTGGAAGGATATTGATCTCATCCCGTCAGTAGAGGATGCCTGGTGATTTTTTAAAAATGCCTTCCTAACCATCTTAAATAAGCATGCCCCATTCAAGAAACGTAGAACCATGAACAGATATAGCCCTTGGTTCTCCCCAGACCTGACTGCCCTTAACCAACTCAAAAACATCCTATGGCGTTCTGCATTAGCATCGAATAGCCCCCGTTATATGCAGCTGTTCAGGGAAGCTAGAAACCATTATACACAGGCAGTTAGAAAAGCCAAGGCTAGCTTTTTCAAGCAGAAATTTGCTTCCTGCAACATTAACTCAAAAAAGTTATGGGACACTGTCCAAGTCCATGGAGAATAAGAACACCTCCTCCCAGCTGCCCACTGCACTGAAGATAGGAAACACTGTCACCACTGATAAATCCACTATAATTGAGAATTTCAATAAGCATTTTTCTACGGCTGGCCATGCTTTCCACCTGGCTACTCCTAGCCTGGTCAACAGCACTGCACCCCCCACAGCAACTCGCCCAAGCCTTCCCCATTCCTCCTTCTCCCAAATCCAGTCAGCTGATGTTCTGAAAGAGCTGCAAAATCTGGACCCCTACAAATCAGCCGGCTAGACAATCTGGACCCTTTCTTTCTAAAATTATCTGCCGAAATTGTTGCCACCCCTATTACTAGCCTGTTCAACCTCTCTTTCGTGTCGTCTGAGATTCCCAAAGATTGGAAAGCAGCTGTGGTCATCCCCCTCTTCAAAGGCGGGGACACTCTTGACCCAAACTGCTACATACCTATATCTATCCTACCCTGCCTTTCTAAGGTCTTCGAAAGCCAAGTCAATAAACAGATTACCGACCATTTCGAATCTCACCATACCTTCTCTGCTATGCAATCTGGTTTCAGAGCTGGTCATGGGTGCACCTCAGCCACGCTCAAGGTCCTAAACGATATTTTAAACGCCATCGATAAGAAACATTACTGTGCAGCCGTATTCATTGATCTGGCCAAGGCTTTCGACTCTGTCAATCACCACATCCTCATCGGCAGACTCGACAGCCTTGGTTTCTCAAATGATTGCCTCGCCTGGTTCACCAACTACTTCTCTGATAGAGTTCAGTGTGTCAAATCGGAGGGTCTGCTGTCCGGACCTCTGATAGTCTCTATGGGGGTGCCACAGGGTTCAATTCTTGGACTGACTCTCTTCTCTGTATACATCAATGATGTAGCTCTTGCTGCTGGTGAGTCTCTGATCCACCTTTACGCAGACGACACCATTCTGTATACTTCTGGCCCTTCTCTGGACACTGTGTTAACAACCCTCCAGGCAAGCTTCAATGCCATACAACTCTCCTTCCGTGGCCTCCAATTGCTATTAAATACAAGTAAAACAAAATGCATGCTCTTCAACCGATCGCTGCCTGCACCTGCCCGCCTGTCCAACATCACTACTCTGGACGGCTCTGACTTAGAATACGTGGACAACTACAAATACCTAGGTGTCTGGTTAGACTGTAAACTCTCCTTCCAGACCCACATCAAACATCTCCAATCCAAAGTTAAATCTAGAATTGGCTTCCTATTTTGCAATAAAGCATCCTTCACTCATGCTGCCAAGCATACCCTTGTAAAACTGACCATCCTACCAATCCTCGACTTCGGCGATGTCATTTACAAAATAGCCTCCAATACCCTACTCAACAAATTGGATGCAGTCTATCACAGTGCAATCGTTTTGTCACCAAAGCCCCATATACTACCCACCATTGCGACCTCTACGCTCTCGTTGGCTGGCCCTCGCTTCATACTCGTCGCCAAACCCACTGGCTCCCCCTTATCTCAGCTCGCTGGTCACCATAGCATCACCCACCTGTAGCACGCGCTCCAGCAGGTATATCTCTCTGGTTCTCTGCTGCCAATGACTGGAACAAACTACAAAAATCTCTGAAACTGGAAACACTTATCTCCCTCACTAGCTTTAAGCACCAACTGTCAGAGCAGCTCACAGATTACTGCACCTGTACATAGCCCACCTATAATTTAGCCCAAACAACTACCTCTTTCCCTACTGTATTAATTTGATTTATTTTGCTCCTTTGCACCCCATTATTTTTATTTCTACTTTGCACATTCTTCCACTGCAAATCTACCATTCCAGTGTTTTACTTGCTATATTGTATTTACTTTGCCACCGTGGCCTTTTTTTGCCTTTACCTCCCTTATCTCACCTCATTTGCTCACATCGTATATAGACTTGTTTATACTGTATTATTGACTGTATGTTTGTTTTACTCCATGTGTAACTCTGTGTTGTATGTGTAGAACTGCTTTGCTTGATCTTGGCCAGGTTGCAATTGTAAATGAGAACTTGTTCTCAACTTGCCTACCTGGTTAAATAAAGGTGAAATAAAAAAAATAAAAAAACGTTACAGCCTTATTCTAAAATAGATTTTTTTATTTCATTATCCTCAGCAATCTACACACAATACCCCATAATGACAAAGCAAAAACAGGTTTTTAGAAATCATTTTTAGAAAAATATATTAAATATTGAAAACAGAAATACCTTATTTACATTAAGTATTCAGACCCTTTGATATGAGACTCGAAATTGAGCTCAAGTGTATCCTGTTTTCATTGATCATCAATTGAGGTGTTTCTACCACTTGATTGGAGACCACATGGGGTAAATTAAATTGATTGGACATGATTTGGAAAGGCACACATATAAGGTCCCACAGTTGATAGTGCATGTCAGAGCAAAAGCCAAGCCATGAGGTCGAAGGAGCTCTTGAGACAGGATTGTGTAGAGGCACAGATCTGGGGAAGGGTACCAAAACATTTCTGTAGCATTAAAGGTCCCCAAGAACACAGTGGCCTCCATCATTCTTAAATGGAAGTAGTTTGGACCCACTAAGACTATTCCTAAAGCTGGCCACTCGGCCAAACTGAGCAATCAGGGGAGAAGGGCTTTGGTCATTGAGGTGACCAAGAACGCAATGGTCACTCTGACAGAGCTCCAGACTTCCTCTGTGGAGATGGGAGAACCTTCCAGAAGGACAACCATCTCTGGAGCACTCTACCAATCAGGTCTTTATGGTAGCGTGGCCAGACAGAAGCCACTTCTCAGTTAAAAGGCACATGACAACCCGCTTGGAGTTTCCAAAAAGCACCTAATGATTCTCAGACCATGAGAAACAAGATTCTCTGGTCTGATGAAACCAAGATTGAACACTTTGCCCTGACTGCCAAGCGCCACGTCTGGAGGAAACCTGGCACCATCTCTACGGTGAAGCATGGTGGTGGCAGCATCATGCTGTGGGGATGTTTTTCAGCAGCAGAGACTATGAGACTAGTCAGGATTGAGGATGAAAATCGAGGATGAAGATGAACTGAGCAAAGTACAGAGAGATCCTTGATGAAAACCTGCTCCAGAGCTCTCAGGACCTCAGACTGGGGTGAAGGTTCACCTTCCAACAGGACAACGATCCAAAGCACACAGCCAAGACAACGCAGGAGTGGCTTCTGGACAAGAAAATGAATGTCCTTGAGTGGCGCAGGCAGAGCTCGGACTTATACCTGATGGAACATCTTTGGAGAGACCTGAAAATAGCTGTGCTGCATCACTCCCCATCGAACCCGACAGAGCTTGAGACGATCTGCAGAGAAGAATAGGAGAAACTCCCCAAATACAGCTGTGCCAAGCTTGTAGAGTCACACCCAAGAAGACTCAAGGCTGTAATCACTGCCAAAGGTGCTTCAACAAAGTACTGAGTAAAGGGTCTGAATACTTATGTAAATGTGATATTTCTAGCAACATAAAAAGTAACTGTTTTTTCTTTGTCATTATGGGGTATTGTGTGTAGTTTGATGAGGGAAAAATACAATTTAATCAATTTTAGAGTAAGGCTGTAAACCTAACAAAATGTGGAAAAAGTCAAGGGGTCTGAATACTTTCCGAAGGCATTGTACATAAGACAAATCATCAGAAATAGGGGTATTGTAAAGCAGTTGGCTGTTGTACACACGTAGCACATACAGTATGCCATTTCTACCGCATGCAACATTGTACAAGACTACCTTTTCCAAGTGACTTGTCAACTGAAACGGTATCACCTGTCTCTCTGCTAGAAATTCAACAGCTTACAGTGTATCAATGAAATTCAAATAATGAGTGGAATATATTTAAGCAGTAAGGCACGAGGAGGTGTGGTATATTGTCAATTTACCACGGCTAAGGGCTTTTCTCATGTACGACGCAACGCAGAGTGCTTGGATATAACCCTTAGCATTGGTATATTGGCCATATAGCACAAACCTCAGAAGTGCCTTACTGCTATCATAAACTGGTTACCAATGTAACTAGAGCAGTAAAAATAAATGTTTTGTCATACCCGTGGTATACAGTCTGATATATCATGGCTGTCAGCATTCAGGGTTCAAACCACCCAGTTTATAATGCTAACTACAACACAGGGATTTTAGCAGTGCATTGTACACTACACTACATCATTCCAAATGGCAGCACATACGTACTCTACAGAGGAACTCTTTCCACCTTGTCCTATTGAATCACTCTTGCTGATGGAGAATGATGATGTAGTATTTACAGGAACATCCATAAATGATTTGGTTTTACCTTCCAACATAGATTGATGTCAAATTGCTACATTTACAGTATGAGGTCAACTATTCTGCAGTTATCAAACTAAAAACAGCAAAAAAAAGAAACGTCATCTCACTGTCAACGCAGATTATTTTCAGCAAACTTTAACATGTAAATATTTGTATGAACATAACAAGATCCAACAACTGAGACATAAACTGAACAAATTCCACAGACGTGATTTAACAGAAGTGGAATAATGTGTCCCTGAACAAAGACGGGGTCAAAATCTAAAGTAACAGTCAGTATCTGGTGTGGCCACCAGCTGCATTAAATAGTGCAGAGCATCTCCTCCTCATGGACCGCACCAGATTTGCCAGATCTTGCTGTGAGATGTTACCCCACTCTTCCACCAAGGCACCTGCAAGTTCCAGGACATTTCTGGGGGGAATGGCCCTAGCCTTCACCCTCCGATCCAACAGGTCCCAGACGTGCTCAATGGGATTGAGATCCGGGCTCTTCGCTGGCCATGGCAGAACACTGACATTCCTGTCTTGCAGGAAATCACACACAGAACGAGCAGTATGGCTGGTGGCATTGTCATGCTGGAGGGTCATGTCAGGATGAGCCTGCAGGAAGTGTACCACATGAGGGAGGAGGATGTCTTCCCTGTAAAGCACAGAGATGAGATAGCCTGCAATTACAACAAGCTCAGTCCGACGATGCTGTGACACCGCCCCAGACCATGATGGACTCTCCACCTCCAAATCAATCCCGCTCCAGAGTACAGGCCTCGGTGTAACGCTCATTCCTTCGACGATAAACATGAATCCGACCATCACCCCTACATATGGAAATCATGTAGTAACCAAAAAAGTGTTAGAATATCAAAATAAATGTTACATTTTATATTCTTCAAAGTAGCCACCCGCTGCCTTGATGACAACTTTGCACACACTTGGCATTCTCTCAACCAGCTTCACCTGGAATGCTTTTCCAATAGTCTTGAAGGAGTTCACACATATGCTGAGCACTTGTTTGCTGCTTTTCCTTCACTCTACGGTCCAACCATCTCAAAGGGTTGAGGTCGGGAGATTGTGGAGGCCAGGTCATTTGATGCAGCACACCATCACTCTCCTTCTTGGTCAAATACCCCTTACACAGCCTGGAGGTGTGTTGGGTCAAATTAAATAAAATGTTATTTGTCACATACACATGTTTAGCAGATGTATTGCGGGTTTATAGAAATTCTCATTGTCCTGTTGAAAATCAATTGATAGTCCCACAAAGCGCAAACCAGATGGGATGGCATATAGCTGCAGAATGCTGTGGTAGCCATGCCTGTTAAGTGTGCCTTGAATTCTAAATAAATCAGACAGTGTCACCAGCAAAGCACCCCCACAGCATCACACCTTTTCCTTCATGCTTCACAGTGGGAACCACACATGCAGAAATCATTCATTCACCTACTCTGCATCTCACAACGACATGGTGGTTGGAACCACAATTCTCAAATTTGGACTCATCAGACAAAAGGACAGATTTCCACCTAATGTCCATTGCTCGTGTTTCTTGGCCCAGGCAAGTCTCTTATTATTATTTGTGTGCTTTAGTAGTGGTTTCTTTGCAGCAGTTCGACCATGAAGGCCTGATTCACAAAGTTTCTTCTGAACAGTTCATGTTGAGATGTGTCTGTTACTTGAACGACTGCCTGCCATTCTGGACCTTTTGCACCATATCTGGATTACTGACCTCTGCCTGCCCTTGACCTGTCGTTTTACCTGCCCGTCTAATAGTAACAGACTTTCCTTATTTCGACACTGTCTGCATCTGGGTCAGGCCTTAAACGTGATACAAATGCCTGATTCACACAGTCTCCTCTGAGCAGTTGATGTTGAGATGTGCTTGTTACTTGTGAAGCATTTATTTGGGCTGCAATCTGAGGTTGGTAACTCTAATGAAATTATCCTCTGCAGCAGAGGTAACTCTGGGTCTTCCTTTCCTGTGGCGGACCTCATGAGAGCCAGATTCATCATAGCACTTGATGGTTTTGCCAATGCACTTTCAAAGTTCTTGACATTTTCCGGATTGACTGACCTTCATGTCTTAAAGTAATGATGGACTGTCGTTTCTCTTTGCTTTTTTGAGCTGTTCTTGCCATATTATGGACTTAGTCTTTTACCAAATAAGGCTATCTTCTGTATACCACCCCTACCCTGTCACAGCACAACTGACTGACTCAAACGCATTAAGAAGGAAATAAATTCCTCAAATTAACTTTTAACAAGGTTGAGAGAATGCCAAGAATGTACAAAGCTGTCACCAAGTCAAAGGGGTCTACTTTGAAGAATATAAAATATAACATTTATTTTGATTTGTTTAACACTTTTTTGGTTACTACATGTTTCCATATGTGTTATTTCTTAGTAAAAATAGGTGTGTCCAAACATTTGACTGGTACTGTACATTACCTAGGCACTACGTTACTTTGTTGAAATGTTTTTTGTTGTACTCTGTCAATAGGAAAATGTGCTTTGAAACATGAGCCATTTTGATCATCTGTTTAGATTTTTGAGTTTAGTTGTACCACAAAATTGTAAACTGTAATTTCACAGCACCTGAATCCTGCATGTTTTCACATAAGAGTAAGCAATGGCATGACCCCGAATTGCTAGAGAACACAGTGGAATTCATATCCTCTTTTAGGATATGTCTTTTTTCTTTCCACACTGTGTGGATAAAGATTTCATGGTGACCCATTATAGAGTGACACACACATTCGTGTACACAGACATGCATGCGCGCACACACACACACACACACACACACACTCTCTCTCTGTCATAAAGTGCAAGCTCAGCATTTAAACACCCACATATCTGCTCAAAACACAACACAGAGCCTTTAAGAAGACAGATAACCAGACACACACACAGAAACCTCCTTATCGATGGCTAGCTAGCAATTTATTTGGTCCGATTGTGGGTCACAGGCATTATGTTTACCATCACAGGCTAGCATCGGTGCTTCCTTTCACGTCTGGCCCCGCCTGTTTTTGCCTGTCTTTTTTTCTCTCCTTCCTGTGGTCCTCTCTTATCTCGTTACACACTCTTCAGGCTTTGTGGTTAAATTATGTATTAAGGTCAATGTCAAAACATGGAAGATGTGTAATCTGCAGGGATTGCCCTTTTATTTATTATTACAGTGAAGGCTGAGCACAACTGTCAGCCAGCCGCCGATGTGCTCAGCATGGAAGCTTGTGTGCTCAGCAGGGCCCCTCAAAGCCCCTCTCCCTCTCTCCTCCTCTCCCTCGGCTCCATCCTTCCCTCCCATCTCCTGGTCGGACCCCTGATAGATTTACCCAGCTAACCCGTCTCACTTAAAGAGCTCTCTCTTCTTCTGCGCCAATTTGAGAGCTGTCAAGTGCACCTATACGCCCATGTCATAAATCTGAGGGAAAACGTGCATGCCCAATACCAAGGGGGAAAGGAAGGAGGGAGGGAGGAGGGAAATAGACAGGTTTGGAGAGGGGGATGCCATGCCATTCTCTTGTAGTATGGATAATATATCCAATCCACAATCATACCAGAAACAGGGAGGCTAAACTAGTAGTGTAGGCACTCACTCTGAGAAAGAGAGAGAAAGAGAGAGAAAGAAAGAAACAATGTTGTCAGTGTTATGCACCTCTACCTCAGCCAGGTCACCCGTGATACAAGTCATTATTCGACATCCATCCATGTCTGAGGACATCGGGAGATGACGTGAAAACCGGCCACTAGGGGCAACAGTGAGAGCTGTTACCTTCAAATGGGTTTTGGTTTTGCTAGGGTGTTGTGGACGGGGATGGCGGATGGGCATGAGCATTGATATTTTGGTTTAAGCCTTTCCCAAAGCTTAACCATTACCTTAACCCGTCAGAGTTAATGCCTAACCTTAAGAATTTGTTTGAGAAACATGGATAAACGTCTAATTCTGGCGTGAAATTGTGAGAGTTTGTTGCTCTACCTATCCCTACCTACCTCTTATTAGTTAAAGTAAACAGACGTTTCGACGTTTAGTGTTGACGGGACAACATATCATTTATTTTTTGTCTTTTGTCTGACGTCCAGAGGCATTTTGTGGCAGCAGTGGGATCTTCCCCTAGCTATATCTCAACTGAAACACAATGCTTGACCTAGTGTTTTCTCAATAGCAGTCAATCAAAGTCATAGTCCCTCAAACACTTCACATATTTACTGACAGCAGGTCAGCCCACCTTTGAAGTGTGTGGAGTGGCTTTAACCTTATAGTAGACTTGTAATTTGCCTTCATTAGGCACACATAGGGCTGGATAACAGTTTGATAAAACTTCCACTGCCTGTTGTCAGGCCACTGTTATTATTTTCTAATTACATTTATGCAGTTATACTACAACCCTTTCCCATACCACCAGCACATCTAAAGTAATGTCAAATATAATTATACCTGAATTCGGTATATAGTTACAGCATACTGTATATATTTAGTATACTTAGTGTATTGAGTCTATACACACAAAAACAAACTCACAAACACCTCTTCTATTGTCTGCAGGAAATGCATGTATTGTTTGTTTAAAAATGACATCAGATTGAATTTAAGAGTAATTGTTCAGATGTGCTGTGTATCTCATTAAAACACAATAGAACCAAAACACTTCATAAGCGGGAGATGTCAATGAATATTCCCCATCACATAGAATTATTCTACTCGTGGCAGGAAAGTCACATAGTTAATTAAAAACACTGCTGTCAAAAGCTATTTTATCCATTTTTAATTCCAGTTTTTGTGAAGTGTCCATCCAGTGTTATTATCAAAAATAACAAAGCACTATTTTCATGCCCTTCCTAGTTCTTAACCCACAGAAAAATGACCATAGAAGCTAGAGGAGTTTTTGTTCGGGTAAGCACCACGACACTGAAAGGGACAAGGCCTAGATCCAGATCTCACCAATAATGTCTGGTTTCAATATTGCCTGTCCAAATCATTCCGGATAAAAATCATCTGGGTTGTCAGAAAAGACCACAGAGGCCCGGTTCACACTGACACAACAGATTCTTTTGTAAATGTGAATGCAACAAAACCTTTACAGAACCGTTATGGAGAAAACACTTGCAGGAGGTAGTGTAAAATGCTTCTCATAGTGGAGTGAGTGGAATGTGAATGCAACAAAACCTTTACAGAACCGTTATGGAGAAAACACTTGCAGGAGGTAGTGTAAAATGCTTCTCATAGTGGAGTGAGTGGAATGTGAATGCAACAAAACCTTTACAGAACCGTTATGGAGAAAACACTTGCAGGAGGTA
The DNA here is from genome assembly GCF_034236695.1 of Oncorhynchus nerka. Taxonomy (NCBI): domain Eukaryota; kingdom Metazoa; phylum Chordata; class Actinopteri; order Salmoniformes; family Salmonidae; genus Oncorhynchus; species Oncorhynchus nerka. The sequence goes on along the minus strand of NC_088396.1, from coordinate 3,194,799 downwards.
GTGTAAAATGCTTCTCATAGTGGAGTGAGTGGAATGTGAATGCAACAAAACCTTTACAGAACCGTTATGGAGAAAACACTTGCAGGAGGTAGTGTAAAATGCTTCTCATAGTGGAGTGAGTGGAATGTGAATGCAACAAAACCTTTACAGAACCGTTATGGAGAAAACACTTGCAGGAGGTAGTGTAAAATGCTTCTCATAGTGGAGTGAGTGGAATGTGAATGCTCCATAACACATGTGAATGTGCTCAATTTGTAGTTTTTCTTTCAAATTAAAGTTTGAAATCTTTTGCAATCAAGCTCTTTTTTTCTACTTACTCAGATTCAGATGAACAGATGAGCGGGCAGCATACCACCAATTGGCTCATCCCACTGCTGGCTTGCCTCTGAAGCTAAGCAGGGTCGGTCTTGGATGGTCCCTGGTGTTGAATGATCAGTAGAAGGTACTCTTTCCTCTGGTCTAAAAAAGATCAAAATTCCCCAGGGCAGTGATTGGGGACATTGCCCTGAGTAGGGTGCTGTCTTCAATATGGGGTGTTCAACAGGTGTACTGACTCTCTGTGATCACGAAAGATAATGTGGCACTTATCGTAAGAGTAGGAATGTTAACACCTACCATCATGGCCACCTAATCATCCCCAACTTTCAATTGGCTCATTCATCCTCCCCCTACTATTTCCCAGGTGGTTATTGTAAATGAGAACGTGTTCTCAGTCAATTTACCTGGTAAAATAAGGGTTAAAAAATAACTTCCAGTTGTGCTAACACCAGTTAGCAATGGCTCCAGGAAGTTCGTTCAACTTCCTTCAAACTGCTCACAGAGACATACAGGTGGTATCAATGAGTTCATCTGACTATGGGTAAGTAGAGAGTTGTCTTCTTTGCTTTCTCTAAAGGAGTGTGTGCAGTTTACACATGTTTTGATTGATTGATACACGGCCAGTAGAATGCACCGGAAAGACTGGAGAAGACATGCAGAAGAAACACACTTCTCATTTCGCCTTGTGAAGCTAGAGACCAGCTTGTTTTCGTACAGCAACATGTTCTTAACAGGAGACAGACAAAGAATCTAATGCAGAGAGGCAGAATTAAAGGGGAATGAGTAGGGGAAGAAGAAATGGAGGGAGAGTTTCAAAAAAATGAGAAAGGGAACCGAAGAAGGACACTTGTGTTTTGGTTTAGACGGCAGGACAGATTGAGAAAATATGTATCGAAGGAGAGACCGAGAGAGAGGTTGGAGAGCATGAGCAGTATTGCAAAAAGGGATAGAGGGGCAAGGTTGTGTTTTCCTCATCCGCAACATTGCCCCTTCTCTTGTCCCTCTCTCAGTGGCAGCATCGCCACGCTCTTAACCTTGCGTGTTCGAGGTGTGGAAATTGCTCCTGACTGGTGGGCCTAATTACTGCCTCCTCCCTGACCCACGCCTCGTCAGAGCATTCTCGCTGGAGCTGATTCAACACGAGTCTGGCTGCTCTCCTCTCAGGCCAGCACCTCTGCCTAATGAATACTAATGACTCATTATGGCGTCTCTCTGGCACCAACGCCCACTACTGGGACACATGCTAATACAGGCCGCTGTAATCGTGGAGAACTAACTTCTACATAGCTTAACTCACACCCAGCACAGCGACAGCCAACAGGGGCTAAGAGGGAGATTCAAGGTTAGGGAGAAAGTGTGTTTGTGCTGTTGTGGCAAGCAAGGAGGCTTTGAACCTGAGGCCTTATGATGTGCAGGAAGAGCTACCTGAAACTGCCATAGCCCAAGATAGTTCCACTTTAAATGAACCTTTAAGGCTTAATTAATTCATCCTTCAAAACAAATTTAAAGGTCTGCATAGATGCTTCAAAAGTCATGCATAATGAAATGACATGCAATAAAGGGTTTGGGAAAATGCTTATGTCACATTTGACAAAGCAGGCGATGTAAACACCTTTTATATCACCCTTTACGTAGTAGGACTTTGCTTTGAAACAATACGATGTGCTTATGATGACTTGATGAATGCCCTTTAAAGTTGTGGTATAAGTTGTAGTTTGCTCTCGTCCGTACGGAAACGTGCGGACGGGAGCGGACGTTCGATATTTTGTTTGAGCGGACCTAGCGAACGGCGCATAAGAATGTTTGTCACATTGACAATTGACATATGCATATGTTGAGGTTTTTAAGTCAAACTGACAATGATATCCTATTCTATTTATTTAAATATGCTGTGGTAATACAGACACCAACAGCAGACCCCCCTTATCTGAATGATCAGCATTAGTTCTACTAGTACTGGACTTTGTTGTTTTTGTGTGTGTTTGTGTGTGGAGGTGGAGGGGGCTTTGGGGGTGTGTGTACAGTGCACTCTTCCTCAAAGCTTTTGTACTCATCCTCCTCTTGTGAGGAAATGTAAAACTTCTTGCTGTGTTATTTTCTTCCCTCTGTTTGTTCTTTTGATCTGTGTGTACATTATCTCCAGCGCTTTGAATTTCAATTTCACTGTCATGTAAGCTCTTTTCATCACACCCGACGGTTGCAGCTCTAATGATATAATAATATTCAACTTTTAAGTCACTGTGGAATGCTAATTAGATTGCTATTTTAATTAATATGTCCCTACAGGTTTCCATATCAAATCAGTTTTAACACTGGATCATGCACTTTGAGCCAATAAATTACAATAAAGCCCCCAAATAAAATCACTTAATGAAAAAGGGAGAGATTTTGAGGTGTACAGGAGCAGGGTGCATTTGAACTGTGTTTACATAAACTTCTTACTGTTGTTTAATCAACTGAAGAACATAAACCACATTGGGATGGTTTTGAAACTGATTCAATGAAGTGTGGTAATAGATGTTTGCATTGTAATTAATAAATCCATACATGAACATGCTAGCTAGATAAAAGACACTGATTTGCTGGATATTTGCAGGGGCAGTGTGTGTTAAATGATCTGAACACACTGTGAGATAAGTGCTTGTGTGTGTTAGCAGCTGTGAGTGTGTGTGAATGTGGTGGCGTCACTGAGCCTACAGTGTATGTGTGCAAGTGCTTATGCGGTATGTGGTAGTATCATAACAGTAATATAACAGGTGATGGTGTGTGTGGATTGGGCCTTTCAAGGAAAGACGTAGAGCTCTCTCTGTGTGTGTGTGTGTGTGTGTGTGTGTGTGTGTGCACGTGTGTGTGTGTGTGTGCGTGTGTGCGCGTGCGCTGGCCTGCCTCCTTAAACGCTTGTTTTGTCCAGCAGCTCTCTGTGTGCCATTCATCATGTTGAGTGGGAAGCAGTGCGCCCTGGGATATGAGCACTACTGTATTCCTCTCTCATAATCAAAGGTCACACTGGGGGCCTGGTGTTGAAATTGCTTTACTTCACAGCAACACACACACACACCTGCCAAGCCCAACTGGTGCTATGCCAAAAGGAACCGACTAAAAGCTGGAATGTAACCTGGCTATTCTTCTCAGTAAATTGTTACTCTTTGTCTTTCCACTGGCATGGTTCCAGTTAGTAATTAAAATATTGTACGGTTTTAGTCATTTTCCAGTTTAAATTCGAAGGTACTTCAGTTCAATTGTTAAATCATCAGCTATCATCAATATCATCTAAACTGCTATGATAAGCTCATTTGCCACCTTCTTTCCATTTCCTTGGGAAATGCATCATCCCTCTTGCATAACTACATTTCCTCGATATCATTTCCGCGATACATTTCCTCGATACCTTGGCTGCCTTTTGAGTATGTTCCACAGAACTACGGTTTATAGTTAACAATGATTTATCAGAATTTGTTTTATCTCAAGAGGCCAAAATATACAAAAGTGCAGAAGAATTCAAATAAGATGTTATATTCATGTTAACCTAAACAAAAATCTATGTAGATGTTCTATATTTGATAGTATTCAAATAGCGGCACACTGATGTACCTTATTTAACAGCCCAGATTTACAAACCAGAACATTTAAACAGAATACTTTCTCATGTACATTATAAATATTTGTCAGCTCACTGAGGAAAACTGATATTCAATGGAAGATGAAAAAGTATTTGGGTGTTTATGTAACGGCGTTCTTCGTTTGTCGAAAGAGAGGACCGAAATGCAGCGTGGTGGTTACTAGCGATACATGAAATAACTTATAAATACAAAACAACAAACGGAACGTGAAACCTAATACAGCCTATCTGGTGAACACTACAGAGACAGGAACAATCACCCACAAAATACAAAGTGAAACCCAGGCTACCTAAATACGGTTCCCCATCAGAGACAACAAGAATCACCTGACTCTGATTGAGAACCGCCTCAGGCAGCCAAGCCTATACTAGACACACCCCTAATCAACCATAATCCCAATGCCTACAAAAACCCCAATACGACAATACAATAACCCCATGTCACACCCTGGCCTGAACAAATAATTAAAGAAAACACAAAATACTAAGACCAAGGCGTGACAGTTTATTCTAATTTAAAATGAAGTGATGCGCATCTCGCTGCGATATAATTAATACAGTGGAAATGTTGAATTAAACATGTAAATCCTGACACTTTGGTAGGGGGCCGGTAAAGGACAGTAGTCTCCAAGGTCTGGATTATTCTTAGAGTATACCAATTAACACCATGTATCTTCTTTTATCTTAAATTCAATTAAGGCTCTTTACAATTTTAAAGTTCTTTTCTTCTCCGTAGTTAGAGAATGTCAGAGATGCAGATCAAAGCAGGTAACGCTGCTTTGCATAAAGACATCTGCATATTGCTAAGAAGGTTTTAATTTTGTTTTGCATAAATTAGAATGCAGGAGAGGTTAGGGGTATCCTGAGATGTGGAGCTGTGTGTACACACATGTAAACATACATGCACGAACATATACATCCGTACACACACGGCCACACGTAGGTTCGCAGACAAATACAGTACCAATCAAAAGTTTGGATTTACCTACTCGTTCAAAGGTTTTTCTTAATTTTTACTAATTTCTACATTGTAAAATAATAGTGAAAACATCAAAACTATGAAATAACACGTATTTCTATTTGATTTACTTAACCTTTTTTTAACTAGGGCAAGTCAGTTAAAAGAACAAATTCTTATTTACAAGGCCAATTGTGCACCACCCTATGGGACTCCCAATCACGGCCAGATGTGACACAGCCCGATTTTGAACCAGGGACTGTAGTGACGCTTCTTGTACTAAGATGCAGTGCCTTAGACGGCTGCGCCACTTGGCAAACATATGGAATCATGTAGTAACCAAAAAAGTCTTAAACAACTCTAAATATATTTTAGAGTTTAGATTCATCAAAGTAGCCACCCGCCAGCTTTGTACACTATTGGCATTATCTCAACCAGCTTCACCTGGAATGCTTTTCCAACAGTCTTTGAGTTCCCTCATATGCTGAGCACTTGTTGGCTGCTTTTCCTTCACTCTGCTGTCCAACTCATCCCAAACCATCTCAATTGGGTTGAGATCGGGTGATTGTGGAGGAAAGGTCATCTGATGCAGCACCATCACTCTCCTTCTTGGTCAAATAGCCATTACACAGCCTGGAGGTGTGTTTTGGGTCATTGTCCTGTGGAAAAACAAATGATAAGCGCAAACCAGATGGGATGATGTATCGCTGAAAAATGCTGTGGAACCCATGCTGGTTAAGTGTGCCTTGAATTCTAAATAAATCACTGACAGTGTCACCAGCAAAGCACCCCCACACATCACACCTCCTCCTCCATGCTTCACGGTAGGAACCACACATGCGGAGATCATCCGTTCACGAACTCTGCGTCTCACAAAGACGGTTGGAACCAAAAATCGCACATTTCGACTCATCAGACCGAACGACAGATTTCCACTTGTCCATTGCTTGTGTTTCTTGGCCCAAGCAAGTTTCTTCTTCTTATTGGTATCCTTTGGTGGTAGTTTCTTTGCAGCAATTCAACCATGAAGGCCTGATTCACGCCGTCTCCTCTGAACAGTTGATGTTGAGATGTGTCTGTTACTTAAACTCTGTGAAGCAATGGGCTGCAATCTGAGGTGCAGTTAACTCTAATGAACTTTTCTCTGCAGCAGAGGTAACTCTGGGTCTTCCTTTCCTGTGGCGGTCCTCACGAGAGCCAGTGTCATCATAGCGCTAAATGGTTTTTGCAACTGCACTTGAAGAAACTTTCAAAGTTCTTGAAATTTTCCGTGTTGACTGACCTTATTTCTTAAAGTAATAATGGAATGTCGTTTCTCTTTGCTTATTTGAGCTTTTCTTGCCATAATATAGACTTGGTCTTTTACCAAATAGGGCCATATTCTGTATACCATCCCTACCTTGTCACAACACAACCGATTGGATGAAACGCATTAAGAAGGAAAGAAATTCCACAAATTAACTGTTAACAAGGCACACCTGTTAAATGAAATTCATTCCAGGTGACTCACCTCATGATGCTGGTTGACAGAATGCCAAGAGTGCGCAAAGCTGTCATCAAGGCAAAGGGTGGCTACTTTGTTTAAAACTTTTTCGGTTACTACATGATTCCATATGTGTTATTTCATAGTTTTGATGTCTTCACTATTATTCTACAATGTAGAAAATAGTAAAAATAAAGAAAAACCCTTGCATGAGTAGGTGTGTCCACACTTTTGACTGGTACTGTACATACACAGATACGAGCATACACTCAGACACACACATACACGCACATACACAGACGCACACACACACTCAAATCCCTATCAAATCATGGAATATTATTTCACTCTGACACTGGTGTAGTGACATTGTAACCCCCACAGACTAACACCGGGTGTAGAGAACAACTTTTTTTGTCATTTCTGTTTTTGTTCCAATTCCTTGCGGCGCAGGTCCAGGCTGGGACTAGGGAGGGGAGACAGCTATGCTAAATTGGGTTGCTGTTTTTTTTTTTAAAGGCTTCTGTTGCAGCCTGTCACTGGCTATTAAGAGTGTTAATAACGTTAAAGATCGTACACAGCAGTGTTAGCACCCAATAACACCAGGCTCTTGAAGTAATCATGCTCTGATTTATGCCTGTAATTTCCGTGCGAGGGCCTACTGAAGCTCTGTTTGTTTTCTAGATCACTATACTTTAATGGGCCTGTTAACCAGACCTGGCCTAATGGCCCTCTTCTCTCTTCTCCTCCTCTGCTGGGTTTCTCATTTATTTCTGTTTTTACGCTACCCCTTACCATTCCCTTGCTTTTCGCCTCAGGATTTGTGGACTATAGTGTGAGGTCAGGGTTGAAGTGGTACCCAGGTAGGTGTATCATGACTGAATCTCCTCTCCTAGCTAACCAAATAATTAGATAGCCAGCCATGTTCCTAGCCAAGGCACCCCCAATGATTATCATCATTAGGTATCAATGGACTGACTAATAAGAGTAATAACTACTAAATAATTAAAATGTTATTTGATCATTCCTAAGCACCTCATTGTGTGTGAGTGTGTGTGTTAGTGTGTATGTGTGTGTGTACGCATGCGTGCTGCATGTGTGAGTGCGTGCATGTCAAGCCTGTAGAGGTGCACATGAGCATCTGCACAGTCAGTGTGTGTAACTGTGTATACCGTGGGTGATGAAGGGCTTGCTACCACACCAGATAGATGCTCTGAGGCCTCCACAATAAAAACACAAACAACCTGTTACCCAATGCGGTAATAATTGCCATGTAATTGCATTATACTACCAGCTATCAATAAATCAATGTGCATATGAACTGGCCATCTATGAGTAATAGCCATTTAGTTGTTTTCCTGTATTATTCTATTGATGTTCCACTAGCGGCTGTCCTGCAGATATTGAATGCTTTTTAAGCGAAGTGCTGACATCATAATAAAGGGCCGTGATGCTCAGGCCGGCCGTGTGGTTTGTGAGCTGAGGGCTAAAAAGTGACCCCACAGCCATTGTGGGAGCAGTGACGAGACTCTACTCTCAGTCAACACTACTATCAAGGTCTCTCTAACATGTACTCAATATAAACGCCGTAGACTCAAACTATACTATCAAAGACTCAAATACACCGCTATATCAAAGACGAACATGTACTCAATTTAAATGCAATAGACTCCAACTATACTATCAAAGACTGAGACTCAAATGCACTGCTATACCAAAGACTAAGTTGAGGCTTCCTCAATATCAACGCAATAGAGTAGGGTTCTCTGACTCCAATCCTACTACTACTGGGTGTGCAGGCGTTTATTCCAGGCCTTCAGTAACACATGGTGATTTTAATCTGGTGTGATACAGAAGGGCTGGAATGAAAGGTTCACAGTGTCTCCAGGAATGGATTTCACCACCCGGACGATAGTAACTATATCAAAACAATAGTGCTACCGAAGACTCTAATGATACACATGCCAGAAACTCACAAACCCATAAAATTAGCTCTGAAATCAAAACAATATATTTCTGCTTAAGGGGCTCCAGACAGTCAAAAAACCTGTCTGGTAAATAGACATGTTATTGTTTGAGATGTATTTTGACTATAACTATTTTTCTCTCAAATCTTGTCAGTCTTATTTGACCCCGAAAGAGGGGGGGAAAGCATGAATTTGTATTGCATTGTAATTGGCCTTTCATACAAGTTTATTTTTAAGCATATTTTGATGAACTTTCACCTTAATTTGTGTGTGTGAATGTGTGTCTGTGACTCTTATCACAATATCCGTTTTAATCCAATGTTCAAAGCCGTTGGCTAATTCAAACATCAAAACATTTTGTCAGGTGTTATTTCTTTGTTGCTGTGTTTTCATAACCCTGGTGTCTCAAAGCATTATGAACTCAAATATTTTGCTCTGTCTAGCATTGCCTGTGCCAATAGGCAGCTCTCACCAGCACTGTGTATAGGGTAGTGGTAAGTACACGAAGGATACACTGCCATCTAGTGTTGAGATTTTACCTATGTACTATGGCCCACTGCACAACTGCATAAACTTGAATATACAGTAACAAACTGTAAAAGGCTATGTCTGCTTGATTGTACCTGTTATTTTAGCTTCCACAGTGTATAGGGTAGGGGTAACACAGTGTATAGGGTAGTGGTAACACAGTGTATAGGGTAGTGGTAACACAGTGTATAGGGTAGTGGTAACACAGTGTATAGGGTAGTGGTAACACTGTGTATAGGGTAGTGGTAACACAGTGTATAGGGTAGTGGTAACAGTGTGTATAGGGTAATGGTAACACTGGGTATAGGGTAGTGGTAACACAGTGTATAGGGTAGTGGTGACACAGTGTATAGGGTAGTGGTAACACAGTGTATAGGGTAGTGGTTACACTGGGTATAGGGTAGTGGTAACAGTGTATAAGGTAGTGGTAACACAGTGTATAGGGTAGTGGTAACACTATGTATAGGGTAGTGGTAACACAGTGTATAGGGTAGTGGTAACAGTGTATAGGGTAGTGGTAACACAGTGTATAAGGTAGTGGTAACACTGTGTATAGGGTAGTGGTAACACAGTGTATAGGGTAGTGGTAACACAGTGTATAGGGTAGTGGTAACAGTGTATAGGGTAGTGGTAACACAGTGTATAGGGTAGTGGTAACACAGTGTATAGGGTAGTGGTAACACTATGTATAGGGTAGTGGTAACACAGTGTATAGGGTAGTGGTAACAGTGTATAGGGTAGTGGTAACACAGTGTATAAGGTAGTGGTAACACTGTGTATAGGGTAGTGGTAACACTATGTATAGGGTAGTGGTAACACAGTGTATAGGGTAGTGGTAACAGTGTATAGGGTAGTGGTAACACTGTGTATAGGGTAGTGGTAACACTGTGTATAGGGTAGTGGTAACACAGTGTATAGGGTAGTGGTAACACAGTGTATAGGGTAGTGGTAACAGTGTATAGGGTAGTGGTAACAGTGTATAGGGTAGTGGTAACACTATGTATAGGGTAGTGGTAACACAGTGTATAGGGTAGTGGTAACACTGTGTATAGGGTAGTGGTAACACTGTGTATAGGGTAGTGGTAACACTGTGTATAGGGTAGTGGTAACACAGTGTATAGGGTAGTGGTAACACTGTGTTTAGGGTAGTGGTAACACAGTGTATAGGATAGTGGTAACACTGTGTATAGGGTAGTGGTAACACAGTGTATAGGGTAGTGGTAACACTGTGTTTAGGGTAGTGGTAACACTGTGTATAAGGTAGTGGTAACACAGTGTATAGGGTAGTGGTAACACAGTGTATAGGGTAGTGGTAACACTGTGTTTAGGGTAGTGGTAACACTGTGTATAAGGTAGTGGTAACACAGTGTATAGGGTAGTGGTAACACTGTGTTTAGGGTAGTGGTAACAAAGTGTATAGGGTAGTGGTAACACTGTGTATAGGGTAGTGGTAACACTGTGTATAGGGTAGTGGTAACAGTGTATAGGGTAGTGGTAACACTATGTATAGGGTAGTGGTAACACAGTGTATAGGGTAGTGGTAACAGTGTATAGGGTAGTGGTAACACAGTGCAGAGGGTAGTGGTAACACTGTGTATAGGGTAGTGGTAACACTGTGTATAGGGTAGTGGTAACACTGTGTATAGGGTAGTGGTAACACAGTGTATAGTGTAATGGTAACATAGTGTATAGGCTGGTGGTAACACTGTGTATAGGGTAGTGGTAACACTGGGTATAGGGTAGTGGTAACACTGGGTATAGGGTAGTGGTAACACTGTGTATAGGGTAGTGGTAACACTGTGTATAGGGTAGTGGTAACACAGTGTATAGTGTAATGGTAACATAGTGTATAGGCTGGTGGTAACACTGTGTATAGGATAGTGGTAACACTGTGTATAGGCTGGTGGTAACACTGTGTATAGGGTAGTGGTAACACTGTGTGTAGGGTAGTGGTAACACTGGGTATAGGGTAGTGGTAACATAGTGTATAGGGTAGTGGTAACACAGTGCAGAGGGTAGTGGTAACACAGTGCAGAGGGTAGTGGTAACACTGTGTATAGGGTAGTGGTAACACTGTGTATAGGGTAGTGGTAACACAGTGTATAGGGTAGTGGTAACACAGTGCAGAGGGTAGTGGTAACACAGTGTATAGGGTAGTGGTAACACCGTGTACAGGGTAGTGGTAACACTGTGTATAAGGTAGTGGTAACATAGTGTATAGGGTAGTGGTAACACTGTGTATAAGGTAGTGGTAACACTGTGTATAGGGTAGTGGTAACACTGTGTATAGGGTAGTGGTAACACAGTGTATAGGGTAGTGGTAACACAGTGCAGAGGGTAGTGGTAACACAGTGTATAGGGTAGTGGTAACACTGTGTATAGGGTAGTGGTAACACTGTGTTTAGGGTAGTGGTAACACTGTGTATAGGGTAGTGGTAACACTGGGTATAGGGTAGTGGTAACACAGTGTATAGGGTAGTGGTAACAGTGTATAGGGTAGTGGTAACACTGTGTTTAGGGTAGTGGTAACACAGTGTATAGGGTAGTGGTAACACTGTGTATAGGGTAGTGGTAACACTGTGTATAGGGTAGTGGTAACACAGTGTATAGGGTAGTGGTAACAGTGTATAGGGTAGTGGTAACACTATGTATAGGGTAGTGGTAACACAGTGTATAGGGTAGTGGTAACAGTGTATAGGGTAGTGGTAACACAGTGCAGAGGGTAGTGGTAACACTGTGTATAAGGTAGTGGTAACACTGTGTGTAGGGTAGTGGTAACACTGTGTATAGGCTAGTGGTAACACAGTGTATAGTGTAATGGTAACATAGTGTATAGGCTGGTGGTAACACTGTGTATAGGGTAGTGGTAACACTGGGTATAGGGTAGTGGTAACACTGGGTATAGGGTAGTGGTAACACTGTGTATAGGGTAGTGGTAACACTGTGTATAGGGTAGTGGTAACACAGTGTATAGTGTAATGGTAACATAGTGTATAGGCTGGTGGTAACACTGTGTATAGGATAGTGGTAACACTGTGTATAGGCTGGTGGTAACACTGTGTATAGGGTAGTGGTAACACTGTGTGTAGGGTAGTGGTAACACTGGGTATAGGGTAGTGGTAACACTGTGTATAGGGTAGTGGTAACACTGGGTATAGGGTAGTGGTAACACTGTGTATAGGGTAGTGGTAACACTGTGTATAGGGTAGTGGTAACACAGTGTATAGGGTAGTGGTAACACAGTGCAGAGGGTAGTGGTAACACAGTGTATGGGGTAGTGGTAACACCGTGTACAGGGTAGTGGTAACACTGTGTATAAGGTAGTGGTAACATAGTGTATAGGGTAGTGGTAACACTGTGTATAAGGTAGTGGTAACACTGTGTATAGGGTAGTGGTAACACTGTGTATAGGGTAGTGGTAACACAGTGTATAGGGTAGTGGTAACACAGTGCAGAGGGTAGTGGTAACACAGTGTATAGGGTAGTGGTAACACTGTGTATAAGGTAGTGGTAACACAGTGCAGAGGGTAGTGGTAACAGTGCAGAGGGTAGTGGTAACATGTTTAAGTCTAATGACTAGCATGCTGTGAAAGAGGGATCTCTCTCAGTATGGCTCTTGATAATAAGATATAAAGTGGTAGAGGGAGTGTCCACGTCTGGTCCATTTAACATTACATTTACATTTACATTTAAGTCATTTAGCAGACGCTCTTATCATATTGGTGTCTTGCTCTTAAAATTATACTTATTCACAGAGACTTCCTCCACAGTACAGTTATTGAAAAATGGGTCCACAATAATATATGCAATCCAAATAAAACCAACAATAAACAATGTGTGTTGTTGCATATTGCCAACATGAATATGTATTTGCGGAGCCTTCAAACGGAGACATAAAGGGAGGCCCAACCTGTTGGTGTCCAAACCTCTTTTCCCTGCTGTGCAAACTTCACTTGGTTAATGCTAAACCATAATTATGACAATTGATATTAGAAAAAAAAACACCAACCACATTATGTATATGACTGCACATTTGAATACACTCAAATAGACAGTATGCACATAATACACACACAGCTCTACATCTTTCCATCTAAGTCCCAGTCCTAGGCCTGGTTAATGTAATTGCTTTTCATTGATCTTGTCTGATCAGGTGACTACTGTTCATGCTTTTCCAGGAGGCCAATGCCAAGCTCCTCTGCCTGTCGGGATGTGAGAAGTGTGTGTCCTTTTCAGCGCATATAAAACAGCTGCCTCTACATAGAACGACATGGCATTGAGAAAAGAGGATGTTTCAGTCCAATTACTCCTCTCTGAAAAGCTTAAATCAAAAACTTTCAACGAGAGGCAGTGGTGGAGGACTTTTTCTTTGGAGGATACACTCTTAGAAAAATGGTTCCAAAAGGGTTCTTCGGCTGTCCCCATAGGAGAACCATTTTTTGTTCCAGGTAGACCCCTTTTTGCTTCCAGTTAGATCTCTTTTGGGTTCCATGTAGAACCCTCTGTGGAAAAGGTTCTACATGGAACCCAAACGGGTTCTACTTGGAACCAAAAATAGTTCTTCAAAGGGTTCTCCTATGGGGACAGCCGAAGAACCCTTTTCGGTTCTAGATAGCAGCTATGTTTCTAAGAGTGTAGGTGAGTGAGCGTAGGTGAGTGAGTGTAGGTGAGTGAGTGTAGGTGAGTGAGTGAGTGAGTGAGTGAGTGAGTGAGTGAGTGAGTGAGTGAGTGAGTGAGTGAGTGAGTGAGTGAGTGAGAGAGAGAGAGAGATATGAGCGAGTATGTGCTTTTGGCGTGTGTGTCAGTTCTCATCGACCCACAGGGCCATGTTTGTGTGCTGGGCTCAAACATGGAAACACTTCATACTGTGGACGGACAGACTGACAGACTGACTGGGGGAAGGACTTCATTAACTAAGAGGAAAGAAAGAGGGGAGTCTCTGTGTTTTGGATGAGAAACAATGAGAGCAGACTTTGTAAGAGGGACAGTAAAGTCGCATCATGCAAGGTAAACCAGACCAAGGATTTGGGCCAGACACTCAAAGGCCCTCCCAGAGATTATGTGATTTTAGCATCTAAAGTGTGTGCCAGGCCGGTGTGTGTTGGCCACCACAGCGCAGCAGGCCAAGCTGGAAGAGTTTTTAAGGATCTTTTCGTTTGTTTGAATAGCGCTGGGGAGCGCATACCTCCAACAATATATTTGAACACTTTTTTTTTTTACATACCCCTGAACCCAACTGGACTGGAGCCATTTGTCTGGTACTCACATAGGCACGCACACACACACACACACACACACACACACACACACACACACACACACACACACACACACACACACGCACAGTGTAGACTACTAGAGCATGTACCTTAGAGATAGTTTGTTACAGGTTTTTTCAATAAATTTAGTGCTAATCTCACAAGTACTATATGTGGTGAATTTTAATAACTCATAGCACAAAACTCCAAATTAGTAACCCTTGTAACCCAGCAACTCTCAAATTCAAAACTTTTGAATGTGCATTAATTTTGTTTGAAGGCATCTTTCATCACGCAACCATTGATCCAAAGAATATATTTACTGTGAAATACCATGAAAACATTGATTTAATCACCAAAACACTACATAAGGATATCTTCTCAATTTAGTTATTTTAACAACCAGTTAATCCAATAGCAAAAAAATCTAGATTCAGGTTTCAAAATTGCCCTTTGAATGTAACATGCTATAGTACTGTAAATTACAGTACATTACATTACACACATTTGCTAATAGACTTGAAATACCCATTAAAATTGACTGAACATCAAATTTTTCCGCAATTGCTATCCCATGTGTGATCAGAGGTGTGATCATTGAAGACATCTTTCACAATCATTGATGCAAACAATTAAGCTATTGTTCAGATACATTTACAACATAAGTGTACTGTAATCAAATGAAACACATTAAAGAAATTAAAGAAACAATATTTAGCAGGCACTACCAAGCCTGTCTTGAGCATTTGGCCATAGGTTATCCTCAACATCGCAGTAAATGTCATCATTGTTCACGCACCTGGGGAAAAACCTTTTGGTATGGCGAATCCACGGCTGACATAGGTCTGGATTGATGTTATTGCATTCCTCATCCATGGCCTGAAGAAGGATAGTACTCTCATTGGGATGGCAATCATACATCTTCCACCTGTATTGTAATCATATTTTACAGTATTGTATTGTAGTGGTCCTGTACGTGGTTTAGTTTGTAAGAGCATGGCACTACTTGCGGATTCGATTTCCACTGGGATCACATACGAAAATGTGTGTCTCATTGGATAAAAGCGTCTGCTACGTAAACGAGATTTATTACCTTAAATAAAAACAAGCAACTTAATTTTGGATACATGTCCGCTGCATAGGGGGCATTTGTTACATACAGTACATCTGTGATCTTGTAAATATCCGTTTTTATTTGATTTACTATGAAGTAAAATCATGATAGTCATCACCGTAATAGTACATTACAGAATATATCATAATTTTTATGTTTCTACTTGTATTTCTAGATGGTGAAAAAGTGACTGCATTAATTTATGTGTTGTACTTAGTCAATTGAAAATGTGCTTAGAGTTTTGAAACAACTGCCTTTTTGATCATTTGTTTGGAGTTGTGTACCAAGAGTTGGGAAAATTTACCAAAGCGATTGAAAAAATATGCTGGCCAGTATTTGGTGGTAGTATCTATCAGATCAGAGGCAAAGGGTTTTAAATCAGACCAGGCTGCCGAGAGACTCTGAAGAGACATTCTCTGACAGAGCCTAAGAGACCATTTCCCCCCTAGAAGATCACAGTTAGCCACTTACGGTAGAGCAATAACATAAGGCCTTGTCTTGTGATGCTCATTTGAAACATTAACTTGAAATGTGGGGATAGTTTTTTAGCTGTAAGTTGGGGGATAGAGTTCCAGTGAAAGTAACGGCATAATTATTGTAACTTAATGCACTATTGTAGTGGTCTGTCTTGAAATAGCTCTGAATGAATAGTAAACTTGACTACCAGTTTTTATTTCTTATGTCAAGCTGTGAGGCGGTTTCACACACAAACAAAGTATGATTCTGTTGTTCAGATTCTCCAGTCTTTATAAAGCTTTCATAAACACAGTCCAAAACCGATTGGATTCACAAAACAATTGGGCTCACCGATCACTCAGCCAGGCCTCTTGTGTGTTGAGGTATAGTTTCCTGTGTGTCTAAGAGGAGTGTTCCAGCAGGCACTATGAAAGGTATATTTATAAGCTCACTATAGCAGAAACGTCCATGTGACCCCTACTCCGATCAATGCTGCAAGTTAGGTTTTACAGACTCATACACACACCACTTCTGTGAAAAGTAAAAGAATATCAGACACTTTGTGACATGTGTGTGTGTGTCAGAATCTATGCAAATGCTACAACGAGACTACCTGGAACGCAGTATACAGTACACACACACACACACACACACACCTGCAGTTCAAAACCCGTTTCTATCTCTCCTAATGCCTCTGTAACAATTTATTTGTATTTCCACTATTAAATTAAGTAAATAAAGACACATTAACTGATGTTTTCATACTACATGTATGTATTATACAGTGATGCACATTGATAAATTATAATACAAATTCACAAAATGTTTACTAATGTATTATCTAATGTATTATTAGTTAATAAGCAGATCTTTATCTTGTGTGACCAATACCCTCTAATCATCCGTTTGTTTTACTCTGCATGATTCAGTCCGTTCCTGAAGACACATCAGCCTTCCTCAACAGCAAGCAGAGCAGTGCGGCTGCAGAACAGGCCACAGATATAATGTGATGCAAAATGAATGATGAAATTCAAGGAGACCAAATGAAAGAGACGCTGGTGTGTGTGTGTGGGGTGTGGGGTGTGTGTGTGGGGGGGGGTAGCTACAAGTTGGGGGATAGAATTCCTTTGAAAGTAGTCATGTAATCATTGTATTTTAATGCATGATTTTAGTGGTCTGTCTTGAAATAGCTCTGAATGAATGGTAAACTTAGTTTTTACTAGTTTTTATTTCCTATGTCAAGCTGTGAGGCGGTTTCACACACAAACAAAGTATGATTCTGTTGTTCAGATTCTCCAGTCTTTATAAAGCTTTCATAAACACAGTCCAAAACTGATTGGATTCACAAAACAATTGGGCTCACCGATCACTCAGCCAGGCCTCTTGTGTGTTTCCTGTGTGTCTAAGAGGAGTGTTCCAGCAGGCACTATGAAAGGTATATTTATAAGCTCACTATAGCAGAAACGTCCATGTGACCCCTACTCCGATCAATGCTGCAAGTTAGGTTTTACAAACTCATACACACACCACTTCTGTGAAAAGTAAAAGAATATCAGACACTTTGTGACGTGTGTGTGTGTGTGTGTGTGTGTGTGTGTGTGTGTGTGTGTGTGTGTGTGTGCCAGAATCTATGCAAATGCTACAACGAGACTACTTGGATCACATCACACACACACACACACACACACACACACACACACACACACACACACAGCTGCAGGCCAAAACCCGTCCCTATCTCTCCTAATGCCTCTGTAACACTTTATTTGAAGGTCCACTCAGAACTATTAAAGTAATTAAATGAATACACATGGACTGATGTTTTCAAGGTACACATTGATAAATAATATTACAGATTCACAAAACGTTTACTAATCTATTATCTAATGTATTATTAGTTAATAAGCAGATCTTTAACTTGTGTGTGACCAATAGCCTCTAATCATCCGTTTGTTTTACTCTGCATGATTCAGGCCGTTCCTGAGGAAACATCAGCCTTCCTCAACAGCAAGCAGAGCAGTGCGGCTGCGGAACAGGCCACAGATAATGTGATGTAAAATGAATGATGAAATTCAAGAAGCCTGAATGAAAAAGACGCTGGTGTGTGTGCGTATGTGCGTGTGTGTGTGTGTGTTCAAAGGTGAGGCCTTGGGTGATAGCGTAGCATAGGCTTCCTTTAACTTCTATAAGCACAGAGGATTAAAGAGAACTATAATGACCTTGGCATAATGAAGGCCTGCTGATTTCCATGATTTCCCTGCTTTCATGCTTGTTTTCCACTATTCCATATGAGGGGCTAAAGGAAGCCTTGTCTGGCCAAACATTAGCGATTGACCAGCGAAATTAGCCCAAAATCGAACACAAACCCTCGTTCCCATGTTTAAGTCATTATGGGCAAGATTGTAATCTCCAGGCAAATTAAGAGATGAAGCACATTTTTGTAAGTGGCTTTCTCTTTTTTCATGGCGACCGATTTAAGAGCAATTTCGCTAATTCATGAAATTATTTAGAAAGTGATGTAATGTCCATTCCTTTTTATCTTGAAAGCAAAACCAATGTCTAGGATTGGGCCTTTCAGAGCTGCTAATACGGCACAACAAAATCAAAGGCTTCAAAATACCTTTTCATTCCACTTAGAGTTGATGAAATGCTGCAACTGACCTAAAATATGATATAAATATGATTAGACTACATCAAATAGTAGGCAATAAAACAATACAAAACAACACTAAACAACCCTTAATTGTTGTGAATCTTCCAAAATATGTGCCTGTTCCAATCTGTCCTGGCTTGATATGAAGCCTAAAAAATAATATTCACACAGATCCTGCTCATAGTGTGATATTACATGGCATTATAAAAGCATAGTGCGACATACACATAGCTATACACCTAATATAGAGCACCTTCACTAACATCGGGATATATTGAGGAATTCAGAATCTGCTCCAATGGGTTTACTGATTGACCTGCTCCTATTCCCTACCAGTGCTTGTTTAGAGGTGAGCATTGTCTAGAGATTATCACTGCTGTGGTTCATTCCACAGACACTCAAACCCACACCTCTATTAACTCCCTCACTTTCAGTAAAAGACCACTGACCGGACCATTTCAGTGTCATATTTTTGACATACAGCATGTTAGGTCTTTGTCAACATTGTTGTGGCCCTTGGTTACAGTGAGGATATTTGTCTACAAGAAAAAGAGTGTACATTTAGTGTGTGTTTTTTAATTTATTTTTAATTTGACCTTTATTTAATCAGGAAGTCCCATTGAGGTCAAAATACCTCCTTCCCAAGGGAAGTGTGTGAGCGAGAATGACAGAGGGTATGTGAGTTGAGCTGTAAACAAGGTGAAGTGTGCCCTCTACTGGCCATTGTCTTGCTTTTCTTACCCTTATTTTACCAGGTAAGTTGACTGAGAACACATTCTCATTTACAGCAACAATCTGGGGAATAGTTACAGGGGCAAGAGAGAGGATGAATGAGCCAATTGAAAGATTAGGTGGCCATGACGGTGTGAGGGCCAGATTGGGAATTAAGCCAGGCCACCAGGGTTAACACTCCTACTCTTACAATAAGTGCCATGGGATCTTTAGTGACCACAGAGACACGGGACACCCATTTAACATCCCATCCGAAAGACGAAAGACGTTGGGAGATTGGGAGATTTATTTATTTTTAGATCAGAGGAAAGACTGCCTCCTACTGGTCTGCCAACAACACTTCCAGTCTCCCACCCAGGACCAACCCCGCTTAGTTTCAGAGGCAAGCCAGCAGTGGGATTCAGTCACCCACTCCATTCCCTTGTATATCTCCAACAAAGAAAATGTCCACGGTTACATTATGTTGTGATGTTGAGGAGGTCTTGTACCAATATGTTTCGTATACAGTCCATATGGATCAGAAAGGGGAAAGGAGATAATAAGGAAACTGCTTCAATCCTCCATCATATTTAGTTTTGTCTCTTCAGCTCACCATGTACAGTAACAGTACCTTTCATTAATATGTGATGAGAGAGAAAGCTCTCCACAGACCTCAATAGGCAGAGGCATTGTCTCTCTTTTAAAGTCATCTCAGATGGAAGGAGCTAACTTCAGAGAGCTACTGATGTGTTCTAATGAAAGAAGTCTCCTCCTCTGCGGCTCCATCTCGAGCCGCGTATTAGGAATCTAAATGTTGACTGAAGCCAGTTTGATTCTCTCCCTCTGATTTTCTTAAGGAATAAAAACACTGCTCTCGTGTTTACAGTACGACTATAAAAGGAGTATGAGAAGATTTATCAGCATCGGATTACATTTTGGGAGGTAGAACAGGAGGTTTGGAGTGTTTCACAGTTCGCACCCCAACTCAGTTCTGAGGATATCACAGATGTTATTTGAAGAAGAAGATCAAAGCGATGTACTGTAAATTCACAATGAGAGATTGATATATCCCAACATTGTAGATTTAAAACAATACAACATTGCTCACATAAATGATACTGTATAACTACGTTGCAGGATTTCAGACAAAGGACAGAGTGGCCTCATTGCTAAATAAAAAATAAATGATGACAAATTACCTTATAAGAAGGCCAAACTACTGTGCACATATACACCATTACTTTATGACCGGTGTTTAAATAGTATTTCAGATATGATATGGCTTTTGAATGAAAGTATAACAAAATTGTTAAAGCCAAATGTGCAAATATTGTTGCAAAATACTGTAAATTGCAGTGTGGTAAACCTACTTAGAGGAATCTTTATCTGCTACAGAGAATGTTAAATTAAGGTTGTTTATGTGAATGCGCTATATACATAGTCAAACTGTTGGCTTTTTCATTCTATTTTTTATTTGAGACATGTTCCTATTTGCATTTTTGACTGAAACTGTAAGAGTTTTCTATTATTGTTCAATTGAAATCACAGATGAAAGAAAGTGATCATATTCTGCACCCATTTGTCAACTCTAGTTGCACTGTTGGCTTTGTCACATGTCAGAAGGTGAAATTGCAACACAACTTGATGATAAAAATCTATAACACCATTTCAATGGAGGACCACATGGAGGGCCACACTAACACCCATTACGCATGTGTTTATACTGTATGTCTGACTGGAAAATAGACAGTAAACTTTGCAAGAACTCTCCTAGCAATCAAAGTATCAAGACTGGCCAAACACAAACTACTGTACGCACTATGCCTATACTGTTTCACCAGCAGTTAGTTCACGTTAGCCGCCTGCACAACATCATTTCATATGTAACAACAACCAAACTATTTCAACTTTACACATTTGCCTTATTAGTGCAGATTGCTTTTAGCCTACTTCAGAGATTCCATAAATTGACAGCAGTAGGGGCAAGCTGTACACATGAACCCCTCACTAGCACTCTTCCACATTAACCAGCTATCCCCTGTGGTTTCTGACTGGGTCAAACCTTTGAAATGTCATTCCAGGCGTGAAAAAACAACATGTTTGCAGCTTTGGGTAAAATCCTATTTGTACACTGTAATTACGCTTTGAGAAGTTGAAAAGTTTAGGGGTTTGAGGTCTTCACTTTTCTCCTCTCATTTCTGATAAATGAGGCTCTCTGTCGAGAAGAACAAAGAGTTTTCTGATAATTTTCCTCGCTTCTGAAAACTCTGAATGCAGCAGATTTTAGTTACTGCTGTTATCAAGGGAAGCAATCAGGAGAACCCAGTCGATAATGTTCACAACAGTGAGATACATTTGCTCTTGGCAAACAAGCTTAACGCGTGTGCGTGTGTCTGTTTGTGCACAAAACA
Organism: Oncorhynchus nerka; assembly: GCF_034236695.1. NCBI lineage: Eukaryota > Metazoa > Chordata > Actinopteri > Salmoniformes > Salmonidae > Oncorhynchus > Oncorhynchus nerka. Next base: position 3,173,323 of record NC_088396.1, on the reverse strand, counting down.
CGTTTGCAATACATGTATAGCTTTCTACCTCCTTCATTACTATGCTATTCATATATAGTAAAATGACAGACCTTTCTAAATGTGGTTATATTTCCAGGTGAGTAGTGCAAAGACTGCCTTGGACTGTTGGACCTTCTTTATGGAACGTAAGACATGTTTTCTGTATGAGTGTACGATGGTACCTGTATTGGAACTGACCTCACCCAGAGTTACTGCCTATGCAGGGGAAGCATTGGGGGAGCCATGTTGCCTCAGAAGACTCTCCTCTCCAGTAATCAATAAGACCGCCCAGTTCCCTTAACACTGCCCCATCTCACCCTACAGTCTTCAGTAGGATGAGAAGGAAAGGGGGGAGAAGGAGAAGAGAGAGACACTGATGGAGAATTGTCATTCATGGAAAGAGAAGCAGGATCGCGTTATTACAGGAAAAATGGAACACACAATACACAAACACAATACACAAACACAATATACAAGCACAATACACAAACGCAATACACAAACACACACGAAACACACAATGTTTCCTGGAAATAAGTACAGTACTTCAGTGTGGGGAAATTAGAGTATAACTCAAATCTGGATTATGAATGGTATAAAACAAACTATCTTAACTGCAGTGGAATGTGGTTGACATTTACAAATGGAAAGAAATAGAAGCAGTTTTAGGGTATTGAATATATGGGCTTTCTGTGATTATGTTAGTAATGTGCATAGCATCATATAACGATAAGTAAAACAGGGTGGCATCTTGTCCATCTCATCTTCAGGGAGAAGTGTGTGTGTGTGGGTCCTTATTAGGTTTACCATTTCCACAGTCAACTCCAGCTATATAATAGGACACAGCTAAACGCTGACAAGCAGTATTTTTTTGTTGATGGAATTTCTTCTCTCTATATCCTCCATTATAACTACCAGTTTCCTGCTGGCCTTTTAGTTCTATCTCAATGGCTCTTAATGGATGGTGGAAGAATAAATACCATTTAAGAATTTGATTGCAACAGCTTCTTACTTGGCTTGTGTGACCTTATAGGCTCAATTTCCCTGCCGTTGACACACCGCACATCTCAGTGAATAGTATTAGTTATTCATCATGGAGGGAATCTCAATTTCATGAAAATGTTCCACATTTAGATTTTTATGGATGATGGATGACGCTCGTCTTCGGTGTTAGTGATAATGAAAATTGTGTCTCCAAGGAAAATTGTGGATGTCAAATGCTGCTTATATTAAATGCATGTTGCAAGAACATCTTCAACACACTACCAGTTTGTCCCTCATTTGGCTGCGGTATAATCAAAAAGATACTTCAAACTAACACTTATGCATCTGCGCTACACTGGCAAAATTATAATAACAGCACTGATGTCACACCATTTGTGGGTGCCTACCTGTTGTTGTCTTTGTACAGTGTTATGTCTTAGGGTTAGGCTATTGTTTTAAAGACTGACCACATTCTCACTCATGACAAAATGGTCTCTGATAAACGTGTCAGAATGGTCTGAATACAGCATACTTCCAAACAGTCTTCCCTTTCTTCTTGAGTGAGTGGATGTGAGGAAACAAGGCGCTCACTTCATTTGTGGTCATGTGGTTATCAAATGATTTCAGTGATTTGCAATTGATTACATGGCAATCTGTGATTGAAACATACATTTTGGACTTTTGAATGAATAATATTTGCCTTATGAACTTAGTTCCATTGTCGTACCCCACCGGAACTCAAAATATACGCTTTTATTACTGAAATAGTAACACTGTGGCCGAAAAATATGGTTAAAACCACAGATATCCTATTCAATTACTCTACTAAATGAATAAAGTCTTGTTCTAATATGTAATTCTATGGTTAAAACTATAATTTTGATAACATTTTGAGTCCTTGCATCCATAGCTCTGTCTACAACTTCGAGCGTGGTTACAGCCCCATCCCTCAGCTGTTTATCAAAACAGTGGCGGGGAAGCTTTGTTGTTTAAATGCAGATTGCCCCTTTAACCCAATGAGTCCCACATCATGCTTGCTTTATTTAGGACTTCTAACCCCTTTTAAACATTGTATGTTTGAGCTGCCATTGGATTAATCTATTTCTTCTGCATCTGTTGGTACCAACCATTAGTCTGTGTAATTAGGAGGAGAAAAAGGGGTCAGAGGGTAGGCTACCTTCTGAGAATTCGTAGGCGATTTAATAAACTCCCACTTCCTTCCATTCTGCTAGCAAACATGCAATCTTTGGAGAATAAAATGTAAGACCTATTCAGAAGATTAAACTACCAACGGGACATTCAAAACTGTAATATCTTATGCTTCACTGGCTGAATGACGACACTATCAACACACAGCTGACTGGTTATACGCTGAACCGACAGGATAGAACAGTGGCGTCTGGTACGACAAGGGGCGGCGGACTATGTATTTTTGAAAATAACAGCTGGTGCATGATATCTAAGGAAGTATCGAGCTGTTGCTGGCCTGAGGTAGAGTATCTCATGATAAGCTGTAGACCACACTATCTACCTAGAGAGATTTCATCTGTATTTTTTGTAGCTGTTTACATAACACCACAGACTGAGGCTGGCAATAAAACAGCATTGAATGAGCTGTATTCCACCATAAGCAAACAAGAAAACAGTCACCCAGAGGCGGCGCTCCTAATAGCTGGGGACTTTAACTCAGGGAAACTTAAATCCGTTTTACCAAATTTCTATCAGTATGTTAAATGTGCAACCAGAGGGAAAAAACTCTGGACCACCTTTACTCCACACACAGAGACGCATACAATGCTCTCCCTCGCCCTCCATTTGGTTAATCTGATCATTCTATCCTCCTGATTCCTGCTCACAAGCAAAAATTTAAGCAGGAAGCACCAATGACTAGATAAATAAAAAGTGGTCAGATGAAGCAGATGCTAAGCTACAAGACTGTTTTTCTAGCACAGACTGGAAAATGTTCCGGGATTCCTCCGATGGCAATGAAGAGAACACCACATCAGTGATTGGCTTCATCAATAAGTACATCAATGACGTCGTCCCCACAGTGACTGTACCCTAACCAGAAGCCATGGATTACAGGCAACATCCGCACTGAACTAATGGGTAGCGCTGTCGCTTTCAAGAAGCGGGACTCTAACCCGGAAGCTTATAAGAAATCCCGCTATGCCCTCTGATGAACCATCAAACAGGCAAAGCGTCAAGACAGGACAACGATCGAATAGCACTACACCGGCTTGGACGCTCGTCATATGTGGCAGGGTTTGCAAACCATTACAGACTACAAAGAGAAGCACAGCCGAGAGCTGCCCAGTGACACGAGCCTACCAGACGTGCTAAACTACTTTTATACTCACTTCGAGCAAATAACACTGAAACATGCATGAGAGAGTAAGACCTTTAAACAGGTCAACATTCACAAGGCCGCAGGGCCAGATGGATTATGAGGATGTGTACTGCCGAGCATGCGCTGACCAACTGGCAAGTGTCTTCAATTACATTTTCAACCTCTCCCTGTCTGAGTGTGTAATAACAACATGTTTTAAGCAGACCACCATAGTGCCTGTGCCCAAGAACACTAAGGTAACCTGCCTAAATGACTACGGACCTGTAGAACTCATGTCTGAAGCCATGAAGTGCTTTGAAAGGCTGGTTATGGCTCACATCAACACCAATTATCCCAGAAACTCTAGTCCCACTCCAATTTGTGTAGCGCCCCAACAGATCCACCGATGATGCAATCTCTATTGCACTCAACACTGCCCTTTCCCACCCGGACAAAAGGAACACCTATGTGGGAATTCTATTAATTGACAACAGCTCAGCGTTCAACACCAGAGTGCCCTCAAAGCTTATCAATAAGCTAAGGACCCTGGGACTAAACACCTCCCTCTGCAACTGGTCCTGGACTTCCACAGGTGGTAAGGGTAGGTAACAACACATCCGCCACGCTGATTCTCAACACAGGGGCCCCTCAGGACCGAGCAACAAACTCACATGGTCCAAGCACACCAAGAGGGCATGACAAAACCTATTCCCCCTCAGGAGACTTGACATGGGTACTCAGATTCTAAAAATGTTCTTCAACTGCACCATCGAGAGCATCCTGACTGGTATGGCAACTGCTTGGCCTCCGACCGCAAGGCACTGCAAAGGTTAGTGCGTACGGCCCAGTACATCACTGCGGCCAAGCTTCCTGCCATCTAGGACCTCTATACCAGGCGGTGTCAGAGGAAAGCCCTATAAATTGTCAAAGACTCCTAGTCATAGACTGTTCTCTCTGCTAACACAAGACAAGTGTTACCGGAGCGCCAAGTCTATGTCCAAGAGGCTTCTAAAAAGCTTCCACCCCCAAGCCATAAGACTGCTGAACATCTAATCAAATTGCTACCCAGACTATTTGCATTGCCCCCCCCCCTTGTATACTGCTGATACTCTCTGTTGTTATCATCTGTGTATTGTCACTTTAATAATTGTACCTACATGTACATATTACCTCAACTAACCAGTGCCTCCAAACATTGACTCTGTACCGGTATCCCCCTGTATATAGTCTCACTATTTTACAACTGCTTTTTAAGTACTTTTACTGCTGCTCATTAATTACTTTTATTTCTTATTCTTATCCATATATTTTTTAACTGCATTGTTGGTTAGGGGCTCGGAAGTATGCATTTCACTGTAAGGTCTACACCTGTTGTATTCGGTGCATATGACTAATACAACTTGATTTGATTTGTTAATTAACTGGGGACTGAGCTAGAGTGGATTTTGTGAGACAAGAGCAGATCCCAAAAGGGCCCGGTCTTTTTACAAAAATGTATTTAGAGTCCGAATGGTTTGAGTTAGAAACTATTAAAAGTTATCTATGAAAAGCTGAGACTCAGGGACTGAACATGTTTTGTTCAGAAGGTACGGAGTTCTTCTGTCACAAACTCCACACAGTTGTCACTGACTAATTGGATAATAATTTCCCACTGAGCATTCATATAAATGTATCTTTATCAGGTTTTTGCTGTGGCCAACCTTACTTTTATTTATTTACATTTGCTCCTGCACCTAAATATAAATCCAAAATGAGCACCTGAATCTACTTCAGTCCAAGTAAAGCACTGGACATGTGTCAATAACACTTAGGAAACTCATGAATTGTTTTGTGTTCTACTTGTACCCCTGGTTGTCCTGAAAATAAAATGGTATAACGCTTCATTTTGAGGCTAAATATACGGTCTGGACAGATAAATGAAAGTCAGATGAATGAAAAGCCGACTTCTGATGGGGACTCAGGACTGATAGGGTTAATTAAGTCACGTTCTTGTTGTCAGAAAGTTCCCGCGTTGTTTGCTCTTCCTGGTTACCTAGGTAGGGAACGAGATCTGGAATTCAAAGTAAACCCCGGTGAAATGAACGCTTCTTTACAATTTGTATCCTGACTATAATAACATACAGGTAATCTTTCAAATGTGAATCTACTTGTATATGGTAGCTCGCTACATACATTTCTTTTCAATGCCTTCATCGTAGCTAGTGGTATTTTGCTTGCATTGCTCCAATTAGCGTAGCAGTTTGTGTCACGACAGAAGCAGTAACTAACAGTTAGCTGCTGCTGTGGCTATAACGTTATTTGTTTTAATTTTAACGTTGATTAAGTAGCTTGTTATTTATGTTCCTTTTCAGTATTAGGAAATGGCTGATGCAACTGTCTAGCTATTTAACTGCTGGATAAATTAGCTAATTGCTGTGATAATGATTTGCGAGACATAGCTAGTTGTTGTAGTTAGCAAATTAGCTAACGTTACCGTAGTAACATTAATCTTGACAGGGTTCGTGCAAAAGGTAACGTTGGATAATTTATCTAACTACTACTGTTGAAGGCTGGCGTTTATTACCTTGCTTTCTTGCAGTTTCCAAACATTAGATACCTTTTTGGTTTTCCTTTCCAATGTAGCTCTCTGTCTGATACACGAGAGATGAAAGCTAACTTTCTAGCTACCGCACTAGCCCAATAATGGACTAAAGGAGCCTAACGTTACCCAAGAATCTTAGCTACATATTCTGTTCAGAGGCAAATTGGCTCTGGCAGCTAAATACTCAATCTAAATGTGAATCAATTCTCATTTACAATACGGTTCTAGAAACATAATGTAATCTACTGTCAAATCACATTAAAATAATTGTACAAATGCAAAATGTACTTATTGTACACCACGGGAGGTTGGTGGCACCTACATTTGGGAGGACCGGCTTGTGGCAATGGCTGGAGCGAAATTGGTGTAATGGTATTAAATACGTCAAACTCATGTTTTTATGTGTTTTACTCGATTCCATTTACTCTGTTACAGACATTATTATGAGCTGTCCTCCCCTCAGCAGCCTCCACTGCTGTACCCTGTTTTAACAGTTGCAGCCGACAGTAGTTTTCAGTGACAACATCTTTGTGGCATCTGTCTTCCGTTTACACACAGGTGTTCGGAGACGCAGATGGCTAATTAGCACAGGCAGTCGATTCTGATTTCTGTCTGTTTTCCATAAAGAAGTGCTGTAACATGGAAATATGCAGCGTGGAAACCCTAACCATATAAAGGTGTGTAGTAATTTAAACTTAAAAGTAATAATCTTGCTGATATGATAGATACACTCCTTATGTTTCCAAAACCGTACTGCAAGCGATGCGTCTTAATGTTAGTGCAAGCGTCGGGGCTTTAACGAAACATCTGGCTAACGTTAATGCGTTTGCCAGAAGATACTATCGTCAAGGCGCTAACACGGAACCCAAACCGGCTGCATGCGTGTGCCATCGTGCGCTATTGTGCATAAATGTATTTGGTCCCCCTACACCAAGCGCGATCACGACACGCATGTTAAAATATCAAAACAAACTCTGAACTAATTACATTAATTTGGGGACAGGTCGAAAAGGATTAAACATGTATGGCAATTTAGCTAGTTAGCTTGCACTTGCTAGCTAATTTGTCCTATTTAGCTAGCTTGTTGTTGCTAATTAATTTGTCCTGGGATATTAACATTGAGTTATTTTACTTGAAATGCACAAGGTCCTCTACTCCGACAATTAATCCACACAAAACGGCCAACTGAATCGTTTCTAGTCATCTCTCCTCCTTCCAGGCTTTTTCATCTTTGAACTTATATGGTGATCGGCATCTCAACTTTCATAGTATTACCACAACGACCGGCAAAACAGTTCTTCTTTCAATCACCCACGTGGGTATAACCAATGAGGAGATGGCACGTGGGTACCTGCCTCTATAAACCAATGAGGAGATGGGAGAGGCAGGACTTTCAGTGCGATCTGCATCAGAAGTAGAAAGGAGTTCTATTTTAGCCCTTGTAAATAAATAAAAACAGTATGGGGATGAGGTAGGTAAAAATGGGTGGGCTATTTGCCGATAGACTATGTACAGCTACAGCGATCGGTTAGCTGCTCAGATAGCAGATGTTTGAAGTTGGTGAGGGAGATAAAAGTCTCCAACTTCAGCGATTTTTGCAATTCGTTCCAGTCACAGGCAGCAGAGAACTGGAACGAAAGGCGGCCAAATGAGGTGTTGGCTTTAGGGATGATCAGTGAGATACACCTGCTGGAGCGCGTGCTACGGATGGGTGTTGCCATCGTGACCAGTGAACTGAGATAAGGCGGAGCTTTACCTAGCATGGACTTGTAGATGACCTGGAGCCAGTGGGTCTGGCGACGAATATGTAGCGAGGGCCAGCCGACTAGAGCGTACAAGTCGCAGTGGTGGGTGGTATAAGGTGCTTTAGTGACAAAACGGATGGCACTGTGATAAACTGCATCCAGTTTGCTGAGTAGAGTGTTGGAAGCAATTTTGTAGATGACATCGCCGAAGTCGAGGATGAATGGGCTAGCTCATTAACGTTAGTATCCATAGACTATTTTAAACAACTCCACGATTTAAGCCGCTACTATTGTGAGCGCACTGGAGCTCCGACACCACCTAAAATAAAGTTGGGAAAAAAAGAGACTTATTGCAGCATCTAAAGAATAGCCTGCAATTACACACAACATAGTTCTGCAGTGGAAAGCTAAATAAATATGTAAACACTCGGTTGTAACTATTTTTCTATGTTTCATTATGTTAGTCTGTTTGTCTCCACCATAAGGCGCATTTTTCTATAAATATGTTTGATATAGAAGGTAAAACCCTCTTCAAGCACCATTTTGCCACAGATTTGCTAGAAATTAGCTAATGTTTCATTGGATGTATAAATGTGAAGCATCCGGTTGGTGTTTCCACTAACTATCAAATATGGTAATTTAAAAATATATTTAAACTTTATTTAACCTGGCAAGTCAGTTAAAGATCAAATTCTTATTTACATTGACGGCCTATCCTGGCCAAACCCGGGCGACGCTGGGCCAATTGTGCGCCGCCCTATGGGACTCCCGATCACGGTGATGCAGCCTGGATTCGAACTAGAACGCTGCGCCACTCGGGATGAGAGGAAGCCTTGTGGCCGGTAGTGGGAGGAGATGGATTTTAGGCCAACATTCTGCTCATTTTCTTATCATTTGAGCTCATTCAGTTTTCTGTTTCCAAAACTAGAATCTGTAACAAATAAAATGTTATTTGTCACATACACGTGTTTAGCAGATGTTATTGCGGCTGTAGCGAAATTCTTGTGGTTCTAGCTCTAACAGTGCAGTAATATCTAACAGTAATATCTAACAATTTCACAACAATAAACAAATCTAAAGGAATGGAATTAAGAATATATAAATATTGGGCTTAGCAGTGTCAGAGCGGCATCGATTTAGATACAGTAGAATAGTATAGAATACAGTATATACATATGAGATGAGTAATGCAAAATATGTAAACATTATTAAAGTAACTAGTGTTGCATTATTAAAGGGGCCAGTGATTCCAAGTCTATGTATATAGGTCAGCAGCCTCTATAATGTGCTAGTGATGGCTATTTAACAGAATTTAACATTCTGATGGCCTTGAGATTGAAAAGCTTCTATCTTTGATGCACCTGTACTGGCCTCGCCATCTGCAATAAAACCATCATATTGCATATTTTTGTGGTAACTTGTAGAGATAGAAGGGGTCAACTAAACATGTGAAAATGTTGACTAAATTCTTTTGTTACTCACTATGCTTTTCTGAAAGTCAAACATGTCCTTTTGCTGATGGAATACTACATTTTTAAAGAATATATACTTTTCCCCCAAAAGTTATTAATACATTTTTTAAAACCAGATCTGCTGTTCATTTGAGCAATATGAGATGGGGGGGAGTTCCATGCAATACTGGCTTCATATAATACTGTACACTTTCTTGAATTTGTTCTGAATTTGGGGACTGTGGGGGGGGGGGGGGGGCTTGTGGCATGTCTGGTGGGGTAAGTGTGTGTGTAAGTTGACAATGCAACCCATTTAGAATTTAACACATTCATGTTTCTTATAAAAGGATGTGATGCAGTCAGTCTCTCCTCAACTCTTAGTCAAGAGTAACTGACATGCATAGTATTAATATTAGCCCTCTGATTACAATGAAGAGCAAGATGTGCCGCTCTGTCCTGGGCCAGCCTCAGCTTAACTAGGTCTTTCTTTGTAGCACTTGGACACATGGCTGGACAATAATCAAAGATAAGACAAAACTAGAGCCTGTAGGACTTGCTTTTTGGAGTATGGTGTCAAAAAAGCAGAGCATCTCTTTTATTATGGATAGACCTCTCCCCATCTTTACAACCATTGACTCTATATGTTTTGACCATGACAGTTTACAATGTAAGGTAACACCAAGTAATTGTCTCCTTAACTTGTTCAACAGCCAACACCATTCGTTACCAGATTCAGCTGATTTCTAGAGCTTAGAGAATGATTTGTACCAAATACAATGCTTGTAGTTTTAGAGATGTTCAGGACCAGTTTATTACTGGTCACCCATTCCTAAACGTATCTAATGTGATGAAAACTGCCCACTGGTATATCTGAAGGGATCTAGCTAGCCAGCTACGTAGCTGCCCAGCCCATATTCTCTATTTGATTTCCCCATTGACAGGTGCTGTGGTGTCAAAGTAGTAGATGGAGGTTAACAACATGCCATCGCCACAAGTCCTGCAACCGGTGCTTAAAATGAAAGTGGATGAGCTCTTCCTCAACTGGTTGAGTGAGCCAACGACCCAGACGATACTCAAAGACTACCTCGGCCTGATCAAGAGTGGACAGAGCATTGATCTGGGGCTTGGGGACACTAAGGACAAAAGGTCAATGACCTTCAATGAGAACAACAATGTGGCGTCCAAGAGAAGTCTGACGGAGAGGTCTTCTGCACCCCTCGGTGCGCCTTCCAGCCCCCCCTCTACACACACACTACCCTCTGGGAGCAGTGGTAATGCCAGAATTGTGGGACCCAATGGGAGGGCTCTACGGAGGTCTGTCAGCACTAAAAAGGTAAGGCTGCTGCTCACTAGACTCATTTATTTCAGTCCCAATTCATCATCCTAACCTCTGGCCCTAGAAATGTATCTTTGATCTGACATCATTGGATGGGTGTAGCCAATATACAGTGCATTCGGGAAAGTATTCAGACTTATTTTTTCCACTTTTTCTCATTGTTACAGACTTATTCTAAAATTGCTTTAAAAAATGCTCATCGATCTACACACTAACCCATAACGACAAAGCGAAAGCAGGTTTTTAGAAATGTTTGAAAATTTATAAAAAATAAAAAAAACAGATACCTTATTTACATAAGTATTGAGACCTTTTGCTATGAGTCTTTTTTAAATGTATATTTTTGGAGCGTTTCTGTCAATCTTGAGTAAGGACACGCACCTGATTATGCATAGAAGTAGGCCTAGACTACCTGGCCTGTGTGCAAATGTAGGCCTACAAATGTGCCCATCTGAGGATCTGATACTATTTCTGATTGCCTTAACTCACCATCACTGTGTAGCTTCTCAAAGTAATTTTTTATTTGCCTCAAGCATCAAGTAAACATCCATTTTACATCCATTGTATTAACTACTCAACGTAGCCCATTTTGAAAAATCTTTCCAGCTCAATCCTTTTTGATAAACACTCAGCATGAAAGGGGGAAAAAAATGTCATGCTCTGATCTGGTGAAAATGTCATTAAATAGGCCTACCTGATTACTTCTTATCCCTTGTGCAAACAGCCTACAGCTGTGTCTGTCTGTCCAGAGCTCACTGGCACTGGAAACTCTGAGGGCCTAGAATATTTGATACAATATTGCAAGTTTGCTAGCAGGAGCTTTGGGCCAGACCAAGTTAATAGTTGATACAATGTTTCATGTTCGTTGCAGACAGACCGTGCATAGCCAATGTGATTTATAGGATATTTACTTTTTTCATGATATTTTCTACCTGCGGGCTGCAATATTTTTAGTAGGCTATTTTTACATATTGGCAATCGAAGTTACAAATAAAAAAGTATCAGTTTCATTTAGATTTTTGATTAACTATGTAACATTGATTTTGCGATATGAAGACTTTATTATAAATGAAACTCTTCCAGGAAAAGGTGCATCTGAAATTCATAACTGGCACGCAGATCAGCAGAAATGGGACGATAACTTGACACTCCAAATGGAAAAGTTTGCTGACCGCTGGTGCAGCCTATTACAGGCAACTTCAGGAGCTTAGCAGCATAATCACGGTAGGCCAGCAGCATCGGGAGGAGGGTCGGGAACAGGTTTTTGTTCTTCTGGTGAGGCTATATTGATCTCTACGGGCTCTCTAGTAATTTGTGTCTTCATTTTTAATTGCAGTGCTTAAAACATCAGACAAGATAAATGGCCTACATATAGTTTATTTAATTCAAACATAGGGTGTGTCTACAGTGCCCCCTTTCCACATTTTGTTACGTTACAGCCTTATTCTAAAATGGATTCAATAGCCAATTTCCTCAGCAATCTACACACTATCCCATAATGACAAAGTGAAAACAGGTTTGGTTTTTAGACATTTTTGCAAATCTATTTAAAAAACAACAAGTATTTACATAAGTATTCAGCCCCTTTGCTACATGTATGAGACTTGAAATTGAGCTCAGGTGCATCCTGTTTCCATTGATCGTCCTTGAGATGTTTCTGCAACTTGATTGGAGTCCACCTGTGGTAAATTCAATTGATTGGATGTGATTTGGAAAGGCACACACCTGTCTATATAAGGTCCCACAGCTGACAGTCCATGTCAGAGCAAAAACCAAGCCACGAGGTTGAAGGAATTGTCTGTAGAGATCAGAGACCGGATTCTGTGCAGGAAAAGATCTAGGGAAGGGTACTAAAAAATTCTGCAGCATTTGAAGGTCCCCAAGAACACAGTGGCCTCAATCATTCTTAAATGGAAGAAGTTTGGAACCACCTAGACTCTTCCTAGAGCTGGCCGCCCAGCCAAACTGCGTAGTCTGGGGAGAAGGGCCTTGGTCAGGGACCAAGAACCAGATGGTCACTAACAGAGCTGTAGAGAACCTTCCAGTCTGGTGTGTTAGCTAGGTCTGGGACAAAAGTGTGACACCAATCTAACACTAAACTAACACTGTAGTTTCTAAATATTTAAAACTAGCCAACCATTTTCATATCATAGACCATGGCTCTCCAACTCTGTTCCTGGAGAGCTACCGTCCTGTAGGCTTTCCCTCCAACCGTAATCTAGCGCACCCGACTCAAATAATTAGCTGGTTGAATCAGGTTAGTTACAACTGGGGTTGGATTGCAAATCAGAGGTTAGCTCTCCAGGTACAGGGTTTGAGAGTATGGTTACATGCACACAACAATGCAATTTATTGTAGATAGTCAGATTTAGTAGAATAGTTTGATTAAAATGTTTACGTGCTTTGCAAGAACGATTTCCCTAATAATCCTGTTAACATGGACACATCTGAAATCAGGCTACCTGTTGACACTCTGATAAATGCAAAAAATTGCCAATCAAAATGACTGTTCTACCACAGCGGCCATGTTATTTTTCTGAAGCATATTTGATTCTGAGTTCAGACGTAAAATGTGTGTGTGAAGTACTTCTAGACGCATACATTGTTCCGAACTCACTTCACTCACACTAAAGAGAGCGGCTCGCTCGGCTGGTGCTAGCACATGCGCTGATCAAATACACAGCTGTTACGCCGATGTCGGGTCCTAATATTTCTAAAGATTATGCAGAACCAGGTCTTTTAATCTGCGTGTGTTTATTTAGATTTTGACCTTACATCGATTTAAGATGAGCAGTGTAAGGTGTTTATGCAATAGTCTATAGTTTGCCAACTGCCATAATCAGTTTTAATATCGAATTATTACTGTGCATGGAAACATACTCATTAATAGTTAGTTCTTGCATCCATAGCTAAACTGCGGTTACATTTCTCAAGCCCCATCCTTCAGCTGTTTACCAAAACAAGTGGCAGGGTGGCCGCTTTGTTGTGTTTGTAATCCCAGTTTGCTGTTTTAAAAAGTGTTAGACCTAGTTAGTTTGTCTGTTTTATGATACTAAGAGCTATCCTATCAGCAAAGTCCCACATTCCATGATGGATTGTGGAGCAGTCCCAAATCCTTTCTTGGGGTCTGGACTAGTGGTCGACCGATTAATCGGAATGGCTGATTAATTAGGGCAGATTTCAAGTTTTCATAACAATGGGAAATCGGTATTTTTGGATGCCGAATTTGCCGATTTTGTATTTAAAAAAATAAAAAATAAATAATAATTTAGCTTGCCTATTACGTGAATGCAGTAAGAAGCCAAGGTAAGTTGCTAGCTAGCATTAAACGTATCTTATAAAAAACAATCAATCGATTATAATCACTAGTTATAACTACACATGGTTGATGATATTACTAGTTTATCTAGCGTGTCCTGCGTTGCATATAATCGATGCGGTGCGCATTCGCGAAAAAGGACTGTCGTTGCTCCAACGTGTACCTAACCATAAACATCAATGCCTTTCTTAAACTCAATACACAGAAGTATATATTGTTAAACCTGCATATTTAGCTAAAAGAAAGGTTAGCAGGCATTATTAACCAGGTGAAATTGTCACTTCTCTTGCGTTCATTGCACGCAGAGTCAGGGTATATGCAACAGTTTGGGCCGCCTGGCTCATTGTGAACTAATTTGTCAGAATGTTACGTAATTATGACATAACATTGAAGGTTGTGCAATGTAACAGCAATATTTAGACTTAGGGATGCCATCCGTTAGATAAAATAAGGAACGGTTCCGTATTTCACTGAAAGAATAAACGTTTTGATTTCGAAATGATAGTTTCCGGATTCGGCCTTATTAATGACCTACGGCTCGTATTTCTGTGTGTTATGGTATAATTAAGTCTATGATTTGATAGAGCAGTCTGACTGAGCGATGGTAGGCACCAGCAGGCTCGTAAGCATTCATTCAAACAGCACTTTCGTGCGTTTTGCCAGCAGCTCTTCGCAATGCTTCAAGCTGTTTATGACTGTTTATGACTTCAAGCCTATCAAGTCCCGAGATTAGGCTAGCGGGGTGCGCGCTAATAGCGTTTCAAACGTCACTCGCTCTGAGACTTGGAGTAGTTGTTCCCCTTTCCCTGCATGGGTAACGCTGGTTCGAGGGTGGCTGTTGTCGATGTGTTCCTGGTTCGAGCCCAGGTAGCGGCGAGGAGAGGGATGGAAGCTATACTGTTACACTGGCAATACTATGGTGCCTATAAGAACATTCAATAGTCAAAGGTATATGAAATACACATCGTATAGAGAGAAATAGTCCCATAATTTCTATAATAACTAAGACTCATGTTAAAAGGAACCACCAGCTTTCATATGTTCTCATGGTCTGAGCAAGGAACTTAAATGTTAGCTTTCTTACATGGCACATATTGCACTTTTACTTTCTGCTCCAACACTTTGTTTTTGCATTATTTAAACCAAATTGAACATGTTTCATTATTTTCTTGAGGCGAAATTGATTTTATTGATGTATTATATTAAGTTAAAATAAGTTTTCATTCAGTATTGTTGTAATTGTCATTTATTACAAATACAGCAAAAAAAATTGACCGATTTTTAATCGGTATCGGCTTTTTTGGTCCTTCAATAATCGGTGTCGGCGTTGCAAAATCATAATCGGTCGACCTCTAGTCTGGACAGTGACTCAAAAACAAATGCACAAGTCTGTATGTCTCGTTCATTCAGATAATCACAAGCATGGCATGGTTCTCAAAGCTAAAGAGTGGGTGCAGTCAAAGCAAAACCAATATTTTCTTAGTATTCAACAAGGGACAGTTTAAATGGCCTAGTCTCTAGCCACAACAGTGATTAGCAGAAATTAGAGAAACGCAACAGAACCATTCCAACTCCCTATCTGTGGATTTCAGTCAGATAATGGTCTTTTCTCAAGGGAGACATCTGTTGGTAATGAATTGCTTGTCATAGGCTCTCCCTCTCTGTGTCTGCTATGGCTCGGATGATACCAATATCGCAATACTCATTAGTATTGTGGCAAGGAAACAAAACACGAAGCGGATGAACTTCTTTCGGAAAACAGCCCTAATGTTGGAAACACACATTATGTTGTCATTGAGTCACATTTATTTATTTTCCAAGCTATAGCACACTATTTTACACCAGGTTTTTAAAGAACCAAAGAGTTTGGTCTGCTTTGTGTTTTCATTTTTGCCATGGAAAAAGTATTGCTGTGAAACGTCAAGAGGTTTGACAGATGTGAAAAGGTGATTTCCACGTCCGTTCTCTTTTTTTTCCCCCCCGAGCTCTTCACTGGTCCCCGGCCCCATTCCCTCCGAGTAGCAACTGTTTTGTACAGTCTGTATTTTGTGGCCTGACGTCAGAGGCATGTGCCCACAATGTCACTTCGTATTAAAGTGATTGCTATCGGGTATCAAGTAATGCTCTATTTTAAGCAAGCCACAGGAATTCCAGAATACAAATGCATTCTTCAAAGGATTAGTTAAAAATGCAATTAACGTCATACTGATGCTGCTCAGAACAGCTGGTTCAACTTTCACACAAGACACTGATATAGATAGCCTTGGTTTCCCTTGTGCTTGCATTAACTACTCAGAACTGAGCCTGGGTGTGCAGGCAAGAGTGGCAGCAGATTTGTCCTCTGTGTAATTTCAGTGAAGAGTAACTCTACACAGATGCTGTTAATTGTCTGAGGAAATGGCGGTCGATCATTCTTTTGATTTTCTGCTGAGGAGGGTGAGGTTCAGAGAAGGCAAGATATCTACTAGGCATGACCTGAGGTCTCAATGATTTGAAGTGATCAGTGTTCGCCGCCTTTTAATGGGCTGTCGAGGCTACATTTGAACAATCCATATTCAGTTTCTACAATCACTTGAGTGGTCATTGAACCTGTTTTACTGTGACCCTTCTGAAGCCTTTGGAGCTTGCTCCTGCTCGCTTTCTCGTGAAGTCGGCCACACGTAGGCTAGAACAATTCTAGCCAGCACCCAGCCTCAAGTGGCAACCCAAAAGGAATCAGCCACTACCCATCAATGGGTCCCAAACAAGCATTTTGGAAACAATTCTGACAAGGCTAGGATAATGTCTCAGTTAAGCATAAGACATCCAGTTTTATTTTCAGGATTCCTAAACATTAGCTTTAATTGTATCTTGGAAATTGGATTTTGGGGTCTTTAAAAAAATAATATGCTGCTGTGCATTAACCATGATGCTTTTTCCTGGCAAAGGGGGACTTAAGGCTCGTATTTCTGTGTGTTATGTTATAATTAAGTTTATGAGTTGATAGAGCAGTGTGACTGAGTGATGGTAGGCACCAGCAGGCTCGTAAGCATTCATTCAAACAGCACTTTCGTGCGTTTTGCCAGCAGCTCTTCTCAATGCTTCAAGCATTGCACTGTTTATGACTTCAAGCCTATCAACTCCTGAGATTAGGCTGGTGTAACCGATGTGAAATGGACGCAGCTGTCTAAGGCACTGCATCTCAGTGCAAGAAGCGTCACTACAGTCCCTGGTTCGAATCCAGGCTGCATCATATCCGGACGTAATTGGGAGTCCCATAGGGCGGAGCACAATTGGCCCAGCGTTGGCCGGGGTAGGCCGTCATTGTAAATAAGAATTTGATCTTAAACTGGCTTGCCTGGTTAAATAAAGGTTCCACACGCACATACACACCACACTAACCAAAAAGTTATTTTGTTGCCATTTACGTATGTCCCCATTACCAGTAAAACATAATCAAAACCTATTTCTTTCACTTAGTTGTTGTGCTGTTTCATTCATTTGTTCAGTCGTTTCATTCTCAACCAGGATTTCATCATACATGTCAAGCAGTGACGTTTCAGCTCGTTGTGGGTGGCCTGTCTTCCTCGATACGCACTGTCACTGTGTCCGTTTCCATCTTGTCTAGCTGTGTATGTAACATTTCACGTAAATCCTGTTTCTTGTCTGCATCGAAGTAGCGGCCCTTGTAGATAGCATCGAGCATGGTGGCGACACAGTAAAAGGCTCAGCGAGAATGCCCCCGAATCGCTTGTTCACAACCTTTTCGGCAGTTTTGTTGAGCAGGCGTTTAAATGCATCACGCCTGCTGCAGGCACAGTTGATGAGCTTATTTCTCCAGTCAGCTGTTTGAATGGAGCTAGGTAGTGTGTTCATGTTCTCAAATGCCATTGCAATGGCAGCAGCAGTATGACAACCAGCACGTTCATGAGCGTGCAATACGACTTCTCAGTACGAAATCTTCAACAACCCACTGTGCTGTCAGACTCTGCATGCTCATGGGGCTGATATCGCTGGTCCAAATGTCAGTTGTGGAGCTAATAGCAGTGACTCATCTACTGTGTAACTCCCGGTAGGGCAACATCGGAAAAATAGCGCACTTGGTAGTAGAGGTCGACCAATTAATCGGAATGGCCGATTAATTAGGGCCGATTTCAAGTTTTCATAACAATCGGAAATCTGTATTTTTGGGCAGCGATTTGGCCGATTTTTGTATTTTATTTTTTAAATATTTTTTTACACCTTTTTCTTTCATCTTTATTTAACTAGGCAAGTCAGTTAAGAACACATTCTTATTTTCAATAACGGCCTAGGAACGGTGGGTTAACTGCCTCGTTCAGTGGCAGAACGACAGATTTTCACCTTGTCAGCTCGGGGGATACAATCTTGCAACCTTACAGTTAACTAGTCCAACGCTGTACCGACCTGCCTCTCTCTCATTGCACTCCACAAGGAGACTGCCTTTTTCGCGAATGCAGTAAGCCAAGGTAAGTTGCTAGCTAGCATTAAACTTATCTTTATAAAAACAATCAATCATAATCACTAGTTAACTACACATGGTTGATATTCCTAGATATTATCTAGCGTGTCCTGCGGTGCATATAATCTGACTGAGTATACAAGCATCTAAGTATCTAACTGAGCGGTGGTAGGTAGGCAGAAGCAGGCGCGTAAACATTCATTCAAACAGCACTTTCTTTGCGTTTTGCCAGCAGCTCTTCGTTGTGCGTCAAGCATTGCGCTGTTTATGTTGTGCATCAAGCATTGTGCGTCAAGCACTCCCGAGATGAGGCTGGTGTAACCGAAGTGAAATGGCTAGCTAGTTAGCGCGCGCTAATAGCGTTTCAAACGTCACTCGCTCTGAGCCTTGGAGTGGTTGTTTCCCTTGCTCTGCATGGGTAACGCTGCTTCGAGGGTGGCTGTTGTCGTTGTGTTCCTGGTTCGAGCCAAGGGAGGAGCGAGGAGAGGGACGGAAGCTATAATGTTACACTGGCAATACTAAAGTGCCTATAAGAACATCCAATAGTCACAGGTTAATGAAATACAAATGGTATAGAGGGAAATAGTCCTATAATTCCTATAATAACTACAACCTAAGACTTCTTACCTGGGAATATTGAAGACTCGTGTTAAAAGGAACCACCAGCTTTCATATGTTCTCATGTTCTGAGCAAGGAACTTAAATGTTAGCTTTCTTACATGGCACATATTGCACCTTTACTTTCTTCTCCAACACTTTTGTTTTTGCATTATTTAAACCAAATTGAACATGTTTAATTATTTATTTGAGGCTAAATTGATTATATTAAGTTAAAATAAGTGTTCATTCAGTATTGTTGTAATTGTCATTATTACAAATAAAAATGTAAATTGTCCGATTAATCGGTATCGGCTTTTTTGGTCCTCCAATAATCGGTATCGGCGTTGAAAAATCATAATCGGTCGACCTCTACTTGGTAGTGTGTACCGGTGCTCGACCAGTCGGCGAAAGCCAACATTACCCACGACAGAAAACGGTTGATTGTCAAGGGCCATGAATTCCAATATCTTGGCGTTAATGGATTTTGCCTTTGAGTTGTCTCTGAAATGTTCTTACTCTTTGAAACGAATGCTGGACTTGTTGACTGCTTGACCCTTACAGCAGACATTGTGGGTTAGGTTAGGAATGCTGTTTCTTACACGTGCAACACGTGTAGTGCAACATTTTACGTGGAGCCATTATGTAATGTACCTACGTTATATAGGTATGCACGTCAGCTTTGACCGGTTTTGTACATCGGCGTTAAACTAGATATCAGGCCGATGTTGGCATTTTTAGCTAATATCATCCGATTCCGATATGTTCACTGATATCGTGCATCCCTAGTAACAACCGTGTCATTACGGCAGCTAAGGGCTTATTCAGTTCTCAATGACTAGGCCTATATCTATTCTATTCTGAAACACTTTATTTCAATTTAGAGGCTTTATTTGCATGGGAAACATATGTTAACATTGTCAAAGCAAGTGAAGTAGATCATAATTAAATTCTCGGGCCAACTCTTCTCTGTATATGTCAATGATGTCGCTCTTGCTGCTGGTGATTCTCTGATCCACCTCTACGCAGACGACATCATTCTGTATACATCTGGCCCTTCTTTTGACACTGATAACCAACCTCCAAACGTGCTTCAATGCCATACAATACTCCTTCAGTGGTCTCCAACTGCTCTAAAATTCAAGTAAAACTAAATACATGCTCTTCAACCGATTGCTGCCCGACTAGCATCACTACTCTGGAAGGCTCTGACTTAGAATATGTGGACAACTACAAATACCTAGGTGTCTGGTTAGACTGTAAACTCTCCTTCCAGACTCACATTAAGCATCTCCAATCCAAAATGAGGTCTAGAATCGGCTTCCTATTTTGCAACAAAGCCTCCTTCAGTCATGCTGCCAAACATAGCCTTGTAAAACTGACTATCCTACCGATCCTTGACTTCGATGTAATTTACAAAATTCCTCCAGTACCTGTACACAGCCAATCTGTAAATAGCACACCAAACTACCTCCTCCCCATATTATTACTTACCCTCTTGCTCTTTTGCACCCCAGTATCTCTACTTGCACATCTATCACTCCAGTGTTAATGCTAAATTGTAATTATTTCGCCTCTATGGCCTATTTATTGCCTTACCTCCCCAATCTTACTACATTTGCACACACTGTATAGATGTTTATTGTATAATTGACTGTACGTTTATCCCATGTGTAACTCTTTGTTGTTTTTGTCGCACTGCTTTGATTTATCTTGTCCAGGTCGCAGTTGTAAATGAGAACTTGTTAAATAAAGGTGAAAAAAATAAAAAGTGAAATAAACAATACAAATGTACAGTAAACATTACACTCACAGAAGTTCCAAAAGAATAAAGACATTTCAAATGTAATTGTCTATATACAATGATATATGTGTTGTATACAATGATACATATATGTGTTGTAAGGATGTGCAATTATTTAAAGTGCAAAAATGAAAATAAATAAACAAATATGGGTATATGTTTTTTTTTACAATGATGCCCCTTTCTTGTGGCAACAGGTCACATCTTGCTGCTGTGATGACACACTGGGGTATTGGGGTAGATATGGGAGTTTATAAAAATTGGGTTTGTTTTTGAGTTCTTTGTGGGTCTGTGTAATCTGAGGGAAATATGTGTCTCTCTGGTCAAACATTTGGCAGGAGGTTAGGGAGTGCAGCTCAGTTTCCACCTCATTTTGTGGGCAGTGTGTACATGGCCTGTCTTCTCTGGAGAGCCAGGTCTGCCTAGCAAGGCTATGAGTCAAAGCTTTCCTTAAGTTTGGGTCAGTCACAGTGGTCAGGTATTATGCCACTGTGTACTCTCTGTTTAGGGCCAAATAGCATTTGAGTTTGCACTGTTTTTTTGTTAATTTTTTGACACAGTGGAAAGATTTATATATATTTTTTCTCATGATTTGTTTGGGTCTAATTGTGTTGCTGTCCTGGGGCTCTGTGGGGTCTGTTTGTGTTTGTGAACAGAGCCCCACTACCAGCTTGCTTAGGGGACTCTTCTGCAGGTTCATCTCTCTGTAGCACCAAATCGTCCGTAAACAGTAGACATCTGACTTCAGATTCTAGTAGGGTGAGGCCAGGTGCTGCAGACTGTTCTAGTGCCCTCGCCAATTTGTTTGTGTGTGTGTGTGTGTGTTGAAGAGGGTGGTGCTTAAGCTGCATCCCTGTCTCACCCCATGGCCCTGTGGAAAGAAAAGTTTTTGCCAATTTTAACTTGTTGTTTGTGGATTTTATAATGTCGTATGTTTTTTCCCCAACACAACTTTCCATCAATTTGTATAGCAGACCCTCATGCCAAATTCAGTCGAAGGCTTTTTTTTAAATCACCAAAGCGTGAAGACTGCCTTTGTTTTGGTTTGTTTGTCAATTAGGGGGTGCAGGGTGAATATGTGGTCTGTAATACGGTAATTTGGTAAAAAGCCAATTTGACATTTGTTTTCACTGAGGAAATGTACGAGTCTGCTGTTAATTATAAGGCAGAGGATTTTCCAAGGTTGCTGGTGACTCATATCCCGCGGTAGTTATTGGGGTCAAATTTACTTCCTTTTGTGGATTTGGGTGATCAGTCCTTTGTTCCAAATATTGGGGAAGATGCCAGAGCTAAGGATGATGTTAGAGTTTAAGTATAGCCAATTGGAATTTGTTGTCTCTATTTAATAATTTCATTGAGGATACCATCAACACCACAGGCCTTTTTGGGTTGGAGGGTTTGTATTTTGTCTTGTAGTTCATTCAATTGGAGAATCCAGTGGGTTCTCGTTGTCTTTTAATAGATTCTTGATTCTAAGATTTGTATTTGATCATGTATATGTTTTTGTTCTTTGTTATAGGGCCAAAAAGATTGGAGAAGTAGTTTACCCATGCATCTGTGTTTTGGATAGATAACTCTTTGTTTAGTGTTTTCTATGGATTTTTCAATTACATTGAGCTCATTTCCGACGTGCTGTTCCTTCTTTTTCCGTAGTCTATTTCTGTATTGTTTTAGTCATTCATAGGCTTAGGTTTTCTGGGTCTTTGTTTTTGGTTGGACAGGTTTCTCAATTTCTTTTTTAGGTTTTTGCATTCTTCATCAAACCATTTGTCATTGTAAATTTTCTTTGGTTTTCTTATTTCACTGACTTTAACCTGGACCTAACCAAAAGAAAAAGGGTTCTTGTTTAGCCTACGTCTCGTCTTATCTGAGCAGGACCATCAAAACAAACGTTATTTGCCACATGCGCCGAATACAACAAGTGTAGACTTTACCGTGAAATGCTTACTTACAAGCCCTTAACCAACAGTGCAGTTCAAGATGAAAATATTTACGAAGTTGGCTAAGATAAAAAGTAATAATTACAAGTAACACAATAAGACTAACTATTACAAGGCTATATACAGGGGGCACCGCTACCGAGTCAATGTGCAGGGATACAGGCTAGTTGAGGTAATCTGTACATGTAGGTGGGGTTGAAGTGACTGCATAGGTAACAAACAAACAGCGAGTAGCAGCAGTGTACAAGAGGGGGGGTTCAATGTAAATTGTCCGTTGGCGATTTTTATGAATTGTTCAGCAGTCTAATGGCTTTGGAGTAGAAGCTGTTGAGGAGCCTTTTGGTGCTAGACTTGGCGCTCCGGTAATGCTAGCCGTGCGGTAGCAGAGGAAACCGTCTATGACTTGGGTGACTGGAGTCTCTGACAATTACATGGGCTTTCCTCTGACACCGCCTATTATATACAGTTGAAGTCGGAAGTTTACGTACACCTTAGCCAAATACATGTAAACTCGGTTTTTCACAATTCCTGACATTTAATCCTTGTAAAAATCCCCTGTCTTAGGTCAGTTAGGATCACAACTTTATTTTAAGAATGTGAAATGTCAGAATAATACTAGTGATTTATTTCAGCTTTTATTTCTTTCATCATATTCCCAGTGGGTCAGAAGTTTACATACACTCAATTAGTATTTGGTAGCATTGCTTTTAAATTGTTTAACTTGGGTCAAATGTTTTGTGTAGCCTTCCGGAAGCTTCCCGCAATAAGTTGGGTGAATTTTGGCCCATTCCTCCTGACAGGGCGGTGTAACTGAGTCGTCAGGTTTGTAGGCCTCCTTGCTCCCACACACTTTTTCAGTTCTGCCCACAAATGTTCTATAGGATTGAGGTCAGGGCTTTGTAATGGCCACTCCAATACCTTGACTTTGTTGTCCTTAAGCCATTTTGCCACAACGTTGGAAGTATGCTTGGCGTCATTGTCCATTTGGAAGACCCATTTGTGACCAAGCTTCAACTTCCTGACTGATGTCTTGAGATGTTGCTTCAATATATCCACATAATTTTCCTTTCTCATGAAGTCATCTATTTTGTGACCTGCAGCAAAGCACCCCCACAACACGATGCTGCCACCCGCGTGCTTCATGGTTGGGATGGTATTCTTCAGCTTGCAAGCCTCTTCCTCTTTCCTCCGAACATAACGATGGCCATTATGGCCAAACAGTTGTATTTTTGGTTCATCAGACCAGAGGACATTTCTCCTAAAAGTACCATCTTTGTCCCCATGTGCAGTTGCACACTGCAGTCTGGCTTTTTTATGGTGGTTTTGGAGCAGTGGCTTCTTCCTTGCTGAGCGGCCTTTCAGGTTTTGCCGATTTTTGGAAATTGCTCCCAAGGATGAACCAGACTTGTGGAGGTCTATGATTTTTTTTCTGAGGTCTTTGCTGATTTCTTTTGATTTTCCTATGATGTCAAGCAAAGAGGCAATGAGTTTGAAGGCAGGCATTGAAATACAATCACAGATACACCTCCAATTGACTCAAATGATATCAATTAGCCTAACAGAAGCTTCTAAAGCCATGACATTATTTTCAGGAATTTTCCAAACTATTGATATCAACTTAGTGTATGTAAACTTCTGACCCACTGGAATTCTGATACAGTGAAATAATCTGTCTAAACAATTGTTGGAAAAATGACTTGTCATGCACGAAGTAGATGTCCTAACCGACTTTCCAAAACTATAGTTTGTTAACAAGACATTTGTGGAGTGGTTGAAACACTGAGGTTGGAGTCATTTAAAACTTGTTTATGTAAACTTCCGACTTCAACTGTGGGTCCTGGATTGCAGGAAGCTTGGCCCCAGTGATACACTGGGCCTTTCGCACTACCCGCTGTAGCGCCTTATTGTCAGATGCTGAACAGTTGCCATACCAGGCGGTGATGCAACCGGTCAGGATGCTCTCAAATGGTGCAGCTGTAGAACCTTTTGTAAACTGCCTACTACTCAGCCATCTGGGGGGTAATGACAAATCTTTTCAGTCTCCTGAGGGGGGAAAGGTTTTGTCGTGCCCTCTTCACGACTGTCTTGGTATGTTTGGACCATGATTGTTCATTGTTCATTGGACACCAAGGAACTTGAAACTCTCGACCCGCTCCACTACATTAGGTCACCACCAAGTCACAGAAAAACACAGCCATTTTCCCAGCCAAAGAGAGGAGTCCCAAAAAGCAGAAATATAGATCAAATGAATCACTAACCTTTTGATGATCATCAGATGACATTCATAGGACTTCATGTTACATAATACATGTATGTTTTGTTCAATAAAGTGCATATTTATATCCCAAAATCACATTTTACACTGGCGTGTTATGTTCAGTAGTTCCAAAACATGCAGTGATTTTGCAGAGAGCCACATCAATTTATAATAAACATTCATAACATTAATTTATAATAAATACTCATAATAAACATTGATAAAAGAAACAGCTATTACACATGGAACTTTAGGTAAACTTCTCCTTAATGCAACCGCTGTGTCAAATTTCCCCCCCAAAATTTGGAAAAAGCAAACCATGCAATAATCTGAGTACGGTGCTGAGACCAAACAAGCCAAAAAGATATCCCCCATATTGTGCAGTCAACAGAAGTCAGAAATAACATTGTAAATATTCACTTACCTTTGATGATCTTCATCAGAATGCACTCAATGTTTGATTTGTTCGATAAAGTTCATAATTTATGTCCAAATAGCTCCTTTTGTTAGGGCGTTTGGTAAACATCCAAACGCGTGTGCAAGTCCAGCCGAAAGGTTGGATGAAAAGTCCAAAAAGTTATATTACAGGTCGTAGGAACATGTCAAATGAAGTATAGAATCAATATTTAGGATGTTTTAACATAAATCTTCAATGTTCTAACCCGGATAATTCCTTTGTCTGTAGAAAAGCAATGGAACGCAAGCTAACTTTCACATGACCGCGCGTCATGAGCTCATGGCAATCCTGTCAGACACCTGGCTCAATCCCCTCTCATTTGGCCCCACTCCACAGTAGAAGCTTCAAACAAGGTTCTAAAGACTATTGACATCTAGTGGAAACCTTAGGAAGTGCAACATGACCAATATCCCACTGTATCTTTACAAACCTCAAATCCAACCAGGATGTGGGAAATCTTTCTCAGGTTTTCGCCTGCCATATGAGTTCTGTTATACTCAGCCATCATTCAAACAGTTTTAGAAACTTCAGAGTGTTTTCTATCCAAATGTACAAATTATTGTATGCATTTTCTAGCTTTTATGGCTGAGTAGTAGGCAGTTTACTCTGGGCACCTTATTCATCCAAGCTACTCAATACTGCCCCCCAGTCACCAAGAAGTTAACAGGCACCGCATTGATTGTTTGCACTGCAGAACAAGCTAGTTAAACTAGTAATGTCATCAACCATGTGTAGTGAACTAGTGATTATGTTAAGATGAATTGTTTTTTTTATAAGATAAGTTTAATGCTAGCTAGGAACTTACCTTGGCTCCTTGCTGCACTCGGGTAACAGGTGGTCAACCTGCCACGCAGTCTCCTCGTGGAGTGCAATATAATCGGCCATAATTACCGATTGTTATGAAAACATGAAATCGGCCCTAATTAATCGTCCGATCTCTAATTAGGAGTTTACTCGCTCGCCTACGGATTCTCAGAAAGATCCCCGATCTGCGTACCCTTTTCCGGCGTCTTTTCCTCACGCAAAAGGCGTGGATCTGGGCCTGTTCCAGTGAAAGCAGAATATCCTTCTCGTCGGACTTGTTAAAGGAAAAAGTTTCTTCCAGTCCGCGGTGAGTAATTGCTTTTCTGAAAGCAATTATTTTTTCGGTCATAAGAAACCGTAGAAGCAACATTATGTACACAATAAGTTACAAAATAAGTTATGCAAAAAAAAAAAAGAAAGAAGATTGCACAATTGCTTGGGAGAATGTAAAACGTCAGCCATGTTCTTCATCGCCATCTTTTCAAAGGCCTATGGGCTACGTCAAACCCAGAGTTTTTTTTTTTCTTGATCAGGTCATTTGGTCAGGAAAAAAACTAATTTGTGTATCATTAGCTAAATAGGCTAGTTCCAGTCCTTGATGCCCTTGTCTCCAGTTAATCGCCACGATCCATGATGACAGTGTCATTCTAACTACTGCCTTATCACTGTTTTATGCAAGCCAGCTGATCCTGCTCACATCATGTTCCGCTAGCAGGCCCTTCCCTAAGCCCACCATGTATGTCGGTGAAATGGGCCCTATTTTTGTTTTGGGTTCATATGGATTCCCAAATCCCTGTCTCAGCCATAAGATTGGCGAGGACAGAGCTGGAGCTTGCTCGATTCCATTTATAGGCTACTCTGCTATTGTTTGGTATTGACTTTCTCCCGCTGTTGGGTCAGAGGGGTCACTTGCTCACTCTCGCTCGTTCTCTCTCTCATGCTCGCTGTCGCTCTGTCTCGCACGCTCTCGCTCACTCTCACCATAATCTCTAACATTACGCAACAAGCTCTCACTGAGAGCATGGTATACTGTTTCCTGTTCATATTTAGAGCCTTCAGATTAGACACGTTGATGGGTGGACTCACTGTAAGAATGTGTTTATTTAGTACCATGCCTACTTTTGTCTCTCTATGCAATAGTTTTTATTTAATTGAAATGTTTTTTGCGTCTTCATCTTTTGGCAACCAGGGTAGGCTATAGCCTTTCAACAGCAGAGCAGACAAAAGCCCAAGGCTGAATTGGTGAATGGTGCCATTGTTAAGTAGTTTTGGCCTCTGTGTGCGTGTGTGTGAGAGAGTGGCACTGTTGGCACTGACAGCTGTCCTCTCCAGTGAAGTCCCATCTGATTCTCCCAGTCAGTCCAGTAGTACTCAGCACCAGAGCTCACTGGTACTACAGTGAGACTCTCTCTCTCTCTCTCCCTCCCTCTCTGTGTTCCATTTTCCAAAGAGAGGCTGTGTCCTAAAGTGTGAACGAACAGATCGTTATCACAGAATAATAACACTGTTTAGGAAACAACTTCAGATTATGGCTCTTGCTAATGCTGACAGAATATATATATATATATGTAAACAGTTTCATGTGCTCAGTTTGTTTGAGTCCTCGTGTTTTTCTTTCGTGTTTGTCGAGCTGACGAGCGTAGAGGGACAACAAAAGGCAGATGGCGTGAAAAGGCTTCACAAATGGCTTATCAAACTGGTGCCGTATCCTGCTATTGGGGGACAACAGGATCTAGGTTTGTGCTGAAACCAGTGGAAGAATGTGGACTCTGTGATCCCGTCATCTAAAAATACTTATCATTTTAGCCCGGCTGTGTTTTCTATTCACACCCTGCATTTTTACACACCACAACACACACACACACACACACACACACACACACACACACACACACACACACACACACACACAGAGCTCAAGTCATTTTCAGCCTAATTAGATTTGTTTGAGAGAACAACTGGCGTTTTATAAAAACATCTCTCCTCTTGAACGCACCCCTCCTCCACGCCTAGGCTGCCTAGTGCCGTTGGATCAGCACGTTTATGGGGAATTGATGTAATTGCTGTCAGTCCAGGACAGGAGGCGGATGTTTGCGCAAGCACTAAAGATACATACATACTTGTTTCTCCAGATCTGGTGTCTTGGGTTGCCCAAACAGTGCTCGCTGGTGCTTTTAATAGGCAGAGACTGGTTCGGCCATCATTCTTTGAAATTCAACACTTCCCCTTCCATACCGCCGGCTAGGGCCCGTCAACTATAATAAGACGTGGAATGGATGGCAGCCCAAGCCTGTGAAGGGAAGGGAAGGCAAGGCAAAACAAAGGAAGACCATACGACGTGATGCACAGAGGAAAACTGAGGCTTTTCTTTTCCCACTTTTTGTGAGTTGTCACAAGTTTTGATGGCTTCTCCTATCATCCTCATCGGCTCAAGTCTACACATTCATCCCTCAGCAAAAGGTGTGCCCTGCCTACATATATTTTGAATTTGGTTAAATATACCTTTTCAATATGACGGAGGCCCACTAATGAATCTGGCTGCTGCCACAGAACCTAGTATCTCATTCTGAGTGGACTCTTTGAATTCCCAACAAAATAGGAGGAAGAACTGACGGTGACTTTTGCATTTCGAAGCTCTTGCCCTGAAGAAATGTTTGGTACTTCCAACTACCAGCTGGATTGTGGTCATAAAGGGTCTCGGGGAACCGTTAGATAATATGGTTGCTGTGCTGTTAGGAAGCTGGTAAGCAGGGGGTCATCTTGGCATTTGGCTGGCATTCCCAAGTTAGCGGGCCCTCAACAACAGCAGGTCTGTCTCTTTACATAACCTTCTATGAGAGCTGAGGAATGCAAACTGGAAAGGGCATATCCACACCTCTCTCTCTCTCACACACACACACAGAGTCCTTATCTCCATAGTGGCTGCTGGTAGGCTGGGGCTCCCTGACCCTAGCAGTCAGTCCCTGTCGTGTTTGGTGTGTGTGTGTGTGTGTGTGTAGGACAGGAGACAGACGGGCAGAGTTTTGAGGCTCGTGACACTGCAGCAGCTGCTGCCCAGCATTAAGAAGTTCTCGCTCTGTTAAAGGACAGTCACAGGGACAGAGGAGCGCTACCACTACTTCCACTGCCTACTGTTACGCTGACTTCAAGAGGCTCTCCCAGGACAAGGACAGTGGACACGCACTGAGTGTATGTTTGAGTAATTAGCCTAACTACTGCTAGCACTACTACTCCCACTACTACTCTTGCGATTTCTACTATTGGGACAATCCATAGGAAGATAATCCCATTGGATCAGAGAGTGTGGATCTGTGTGTGCGTTTGTGCGGAGGCATCCTGTCCTGTCTGGCGCGAGGATGAGGATGAAGGAGCTGTCGTTGCGTCAGGACCCTGACCTGAGGAAGGAGCTGGCTCTGCTGGCCCGCGGATGTGACTTCGTTCTGCCATCACGCTTCAAGAAGAGGCTCCGAGCCTTCCACGCTGAGCAAGGACAGGCAGGTGGTCCACTCCCAATACATGACTGTGTTTTCATCCTCTAGTGTTTGTCTGTATGAATGATTGTTTCGGCTAAGCCTTCCAGCAAGGACAGATCTGCGGTCCTACTGTAGCCTATGAGGTGGCAGTCTGAGTCCATCGATCTACTATGTCCATCAGCAGTAGGCAAACTGAAGAATGTAAAAGCTTTCCAAAAGGACAGGTCCTATACTATAGCAGTCTAGGACAAACATTACTGGCTGTGACATGATTTGTGGCTTATAACAAGGACATGCATGTTGTCCATCCATGTTGTCTGTTGCGGTCTGTTACTCTTGGGGTTAGATACATTTTGGATTGTGGCAAAGGAAGACTGGGTTAGGGGCTGGAAATGAATGTTTATTTTGTTCAGTAGGTCATGGTTGGATTCCAATGTCACGCATACCACTTAGCATGCTCCAATACATAGCTTTATTATAGGATGGTACGCTAGTATGGATATTGGAACAGAGGCCATGTCACATTTTTATGGCTTTACTCCCATGTCTCACAAACTCTGATTTGTAGATGCATTGTGGGTAATGTAGTTGATGTAGCCAGCAGTAGCTGTGCTTGTAGTTGGAGGTGTGAACATTTAAATATTTTAATGATATTGAGACATTAACATTAAGAATAAATATATATTCCACAAAATGTAAAAACACAGTGCAGTTATCAAAACTACCACTAACAGGTCCCGATCATAAAGGGGAAAAATAATGCAACAATGCTGCAATGTTAGTAGAAGATATGCATCTTTCTAATTATTTGCCATGGATATAAAGCGCTCCGCACGCCATCGTTAAGTTGGAAAAATGGCAGAGAAAGGCAAGCCACCGCAGCGAACAGCCTGCTCTGCTGCCCTGTGTTTTTTTTAAATAGATGACCTAACTTTACAAAGTAACGATTGGTGTGTTGGAAACATGCTGAAGTATGGACTGACTGCTGGGAACATGCCTACAAGCTGTCAAACTATTGTAAATAAGTGACAAGCTACACAGTGTTTATCACTGCAGTGCCCAACATCCTTAGCTAGCTAGAATTCTATCCCTGTGTTTGTCAGTGAAGCTAGCTAGCAGCAGGCAGGCTACCACAAGCTAAATCAGCTGATGGAATCACTGGGGACCGATATACTTGCACATTTTTTTGTGCAGGAGTAAAGATGTTTTGTTTTTACAACTTTCTCACTGCTGATCAGAGTATGCACACAACGGAACACAACAGCAAGTGGCCACTCGATAAAGGGCTTTAGGGACTGTTTGGTTTGAGATTCAGCCTATGACTGTGTTTAGTTAGAATTTCATTGCTCCTTAGCGTTCATACGCAATAGGACCATATTCTGAATTGTGGAATTTTATAAATTTTTCTCACACAAAAAAATACAAAAATAAATGACAGTTTTAACATGAAGTAAAATTGTAAATTTGTCACATCCCTAATTGTAGTCATTCCAGTAGGTCTGTTTTTTGTTTTTTTTATATATAAAAAAAAAAACTTTATTTAACTAGGCAAGTCAGTTGAGAACAAATTCTTATTTTCAATGACTGCCTAGGAACAGCGGGTTAACTGCCTGTTCAGGGGCAGAACGACAGATTTGTACCTTGTCAGCTCAAGGATTTGAACTTGCAACCTTCCGGTTACTAGTCCAACGCTCTAACCACTAGGCTACCCTGTGTGTAAATGGCTTCCAGTTAGATCTTAGGCAACCTGTCTATACTATGGCACAGGTGAGCCATAATTTGCTAAACTTAGGCCAGGCTGTGTTATCTTGCTTAAACTGATAGTTTGAGATTTTGGCAATTAACGCTAGCTGATCTCTTCGTCATTGCGCTAGTTAGCAATTACTCTCGAACTATCCATTTCAACCAAGAAATCCCACACAGAGAAACAACATGTTTTCTAAGGGGGACCTGGCCCAAGAAGACCGATCCAAAGCTTTGTCACAGTTTGGTTTTAGGCTGTTTTTAAGGATACTGTTGTTGTGGTTGTAAATGTTCTCCCAGGACACGATCAACTTAAATTCAGGTTAGGGGTGAGCCCCAAGTTGAGGTGCCCTTGTGCACTGTGTTTAGTTTGACCGACCATGCAGTTCTTGTGAATGTGTGGAATATTGCAAGGATTAGCGGTTGTGCTTAGGGGAGCGCTGCTGGTGGAGAGAGAGTGGTGTGTGTGTGTGTGTGGGGGGGGGGGGGGGGGGGGGTTGGACAGTTGAGTGGGGCAGCAGGAGTAATCTGTCCTTTTATAGCCATAGCTGACACCCGCGCGCAGAGGGGAGCAAGGGAAGATCAACAGCATTTATCTATGTCTGCTCTGAGCAGAATACCACTTGACAGAATGCCACAGAATATTTCCAAACAGACAACACTGCGCACGCCGTACAAGGACTCATGTAGATAGACATTTAGACTTCTAGATCACTGCTCTCTTGGTCATCTGTATGAATTAGGATAACTGACTTTGACAATAAGGCATGTTGTTACAGAGCCATGTGTAGGGTGAGTTAAAGGCCACTGACTGGAGATTGGGGAAAACAGAATACAACAAAACACACACATTTTTGTTTTAGGAGCACCAAACATGATTTGTTTTCAGGCATGGACACAGCTCATTTAAAGGACGAGCAGATCGATCCAGAGGTTAGATTCTTGAGTCATGTAAATGGTGTCTGGGAATGATGTACATTTTGACATTTATGTCATTTTAGCAGACAGATCGATGGCCGTCTGCACTTATCTGCCTGATAACACTCATGGGATAGCTAAAAAGAAGCCCAGCTACAATATGCTGTCCTAAGTTAACATTAGAAAATATTACCAAGGTGACATCGTCCACTGAATCACATTTTCACCCTCAAGAGTCAGTTAATTTACCAAAAACTACTGTATAAACCTGTAGCTAATATTGTCATTTTTTTTCATGAGCAAGTCTTCACTATCTAATTCTACATCTAGGTGTTTTGTGGTGGCAGAATAAGTTTATGAAATGTGCATGAAAATTTGCTGGCTGAACCCGTCTCCAGTCAATCCAAATGAAAGGAAAGGCAGGGATGCTAACACCAGTTCACACACTCCATGCTAAATATTCCCTCTAGCTAACTAGTTCTAACAAAAACATGAAAAAGAAGCTGATCTTCAACACTGGAGCGAGCGGTCGCATCTGCACTCAGTCCGCAGGTAGTATTACATTTCATTACATTTCATTATAGTACAACGGTTTGATTTGTCTAATCTTAGCAATTTCTTCTTAGCTAGCTACATAGCCGTCTTTGTATCATAGATAATTGCGTAATTATTGTATTTCGTCGTCCTAACGCAGTCTACACTGCCCTGCAGCTAGCCAGCTAGCTAACGTCCACCGTTAGCTAGTCCACCGTCTACCGATTAGCAGCACAACTATTACACTCAACTGAACGACTTGATCAGTGTAGTGTTAGCTAGCTACATAGTTGTCTTTGCTGTCTTCGTATCCAAGATAATTGTGTAGTTTAGAGTGTGTAGTCTTAGAGTGATTATCTTAATTTACCGAGGTTAGCTAGCCAGCTATTTGTCGTCCTTAACGTAGGAGACACTGCTAGCTAGCCAACGTCTACCGAACAGAACTTCCGCACTCAACAATCCGGTCGCATTTCGCTTCGCTCCACAGGTAGTATCACATTTTTCATTTCATTTCATTACAGTACAACGGCTTGATTTGTTTGATCGTAGCTAGCTACATAGCTAGCTACATAGCCGTCTTTGTATCAAAGATAATTGTGTAGTCTAGAGCGATTTCCTAGGTTAGCTAGCCAGCTATTGTCGTTCTTTTAACGCAACGTAACGTAATCAACACTGCTAGCTAGCCAGCTAGCCCCGAATAGCAGCACAGTAGAAACTATTACACTCAACGGAACGACTTGATTAGTGTAGTGTCAACAACGCAGCCACTGCCAGCTAGCCTACATAGTCAACAACGCAGCCTCTGCCAGCTAGCCTACTTCAGCAGTACTGTATCATTTTAATCATTTTAGTCAATAAGATTCTTGCTACGTAAGCTTAACTTTCTGAACACTCGAGACGTGTAGTCCACTTGTCATTCCAATCTCCTTTGCATTAGCGTAGCCTCTTGTGTAGCCTGTCAACTATGTGTCTGTCTATCCCTGTTCTCTCCTCTCTGCACAGACCATACAAACGCTCCACACCGCGTGGCCGCGGCCACCTAATCTGGTGGTCCCAGCGCGCACGACCCACGTGGAGTTCCAGGTCTCCGGTAGCCTCTGGAACTGCCGATCTGCGGCCAACAAGGCAGAGTTCATCTCAGCCTATGCCTCCCTCCAGTCCCTCGACTTCTTGGCACTGACGGAAACATGGATCACCACAGACAACACTGCTACTCCTACTGCTCTCTCTTCGTCTGCCCACGTGTTCTCGCACACCCCGAGAGCTTCTGGTCAGCGGGTGGTGGCACCGGGATCCTCATCTCTCCCAAGTGGTCATTTCTCTTTCTCCCCTTACCCATCTGTCTATCGCCTCCTTTGAATTCCATGCTGTCACAGTTACCAGCCCTTTCAAGCTTAACATCCTTATCATTTATCGCCCTCCAGGTTCCCTCGGAGAGTTCATCAATGAGCTTGATGCCTTGATAAGCTCCTTTCCTGAGGACGGCTCACCTCTCACAGTTCTGGGCGACTTTAACCTCCCCACGTCTACCTTTGACTCATTCCTCTCTGCCTCCTTCTTTCCACTCCTCTCCTCTTTTGACCTCACCCTCTCACCTTCCCCCTACTCACAAGGCAGGAAATACGCTCGACCTCATCTTTACTAGATGCTGTTCTTCCACTAACCTCATTGCAACTCCCCTCCAAGTCTCCGACCACTACCTTGTATCCTTTTCCTCTCGCTCTCATCCAACACTTCCCACACTGCCCCTACTCGGATGGTATCGCGCCGTCCCAACCTTCGCTTTCTCTCCCCCGCTACTCTCTCCTCTTCCATCCTATCATCTCTTCCCTCTGCTCAAACCTTCTCCAACCTATCTCCTGATTCTGCCTCCTCAACCCTCCTCTCCTCCCTTTCTGCATCCTTTGACTCTCTATGTCCCCTATCCTCCAGGCCGGCTCGGTCCTCCCCTCCCGCTCCGTGGCTCGACGACTCATTGCGAGCTCACAGAACAGGGCTCCGGGCAGCCGAGCGGAAATGGAGGAAAACTCGCTCCCTGCGGACCTGACATCCTTTCACTCCCTCCTCTCTACATTTTCCTCTTCTCTCTCTGCTGCTAAAGCCACTTTCTACCACTCTAAATTCCAAGCATCTGCCTCTAACCCTAGGAAGCTCTTTGCAACCTTCTCCTCCCTCCTGAATCATCCTCCCCCCTCCTCCCTCTCTGCAGATGACTTCGTCAACCATTTTGAAAAGAAGGTCGACGACATCCGATCCTCGTTTGCTAAGTCAAACGACACCGCTGGTTCTGCTCACACTGCCCTACCCTGTGCTCTGACCTCTCTCTCCCCTCTCTCCAGATGAAATCTCGCGTCTTGTGACAGCCGGCCGCCCAACAACCTGCCCGCTTGACCCTATCCCCTCCTCTCTTCTCCAGACCATTTCCGGAGACCTTCTCCTTACCTCACCTCGCTCATCAACTCATCCCTGACCGCTGGCTACGTCCCTTCCGTCTTCAAGAGAGCGAGAGTTGCACCCCTTCTGAAAAAACCTACACTCGATCCCTCCGATGTCAACAACTACAGACCAGTATCCCTTCTTTCTTTTCTCTCAAACTCTTGAACGTGCCGTCCTTGGCCAGCTCTCCCGCTATCTCTCTCAGAATGACCTTCTTGATCCAAATCAGTCAGGTTTCAAGACTAGTCATTCAACTGAGACTGCTCTTCTCTGTATCACGGAGGCGCTCCGCACTGCTAAAGCTAACTCTCTCTCCTCTGCTCTCATCCTTCTAGACCTATCGGCTGCCTTCGTGTGAACTGTGAACCATCAGATCCTCCTCTCCACCCTCTCCGAGTTGGGCATCTCCGGCGCGGCCCACGCTTGGATTGCGTCCTACCTGACAGGTCGCTCCTACCAGGTGGCGTGGCGAGAATCCGTCTCCACACCACGTGCTCTCACCACTGGTGTCCCCCAGGGCTCTGTTCTAGGCCCTCTCCTATTCTCGCTATACACCAAGTCACTTGGCTCTGTCATAACCTCACATGGTCTCTCCTATCATTGCTATGCAGACGACACACAATTAATCTTCTCCTTTCCCCCTTCTGATGACCAGGTGGCGAATCGCATCTCTGCATGTCTGGCAGACATATCAGTGTGGATGACGGATCACCACCTCAAGCTGAACCTCGGCAAGACGGAGCTGCTCTTCCTCCCGGGAAGGACTGCCCGTTCCATGATCTCGCCATCACGGTTGACAACTCCATTGTGTCCTCCTCCCAGAGCGCTAAGAACCTTGGCGTGATCCTGGACAACACCCTGTCGTTCTCAACTAACATCAAGGCGGTGGCCCGTTCCTGTAGGTTCATGCTCTACAACATCCGCAGAGTACGACCCTGCCTCACACAGGAAGCGGCGCAGGTCCTAATCCAGGCACTTGTCATCTCCCGTCTGGATTACTGCAACTCGCTGTTGGCTGGGCTCCCTGCCTGTGCCATTAAACCCCTACAACTCATCCAGAACGCCGCAGCCCGTCTGGTGTTCAACCTTCCCAAGTTCTCTCACGTCACCCCGCTCCTCCGCTCTCTCCACTGGCTTCCAGTTGAAGCTCGCATCCGCTACAAGACCATGGTGCTTGCCTACGGAGCTGTGAGGGGAACGGCACCTCAGTACCTCCAGGCTCTGATCAGGCCCTACACCCAAACAAGGGCACTGCGTTCATCCACCTCTGGCCTGCTCGCCTCCCTACCACTGAGGAAGTACAGTTCCCGCTCAGCCCAGTCAAAACTGTTCGCTGCTCTGGCCCCCCAATGGGGGAACAAACTCCCTCACGACGCCAGGACAGCGGAGTCAATCACCACCTTCCGGAGACACCTGAAACCCCACCTCTTTAAGGAATACCTAGGATAGGATAAAGTAATCCCTCTCACCCCCCCCCCCTTAAAAGATTTAGATGCACTACTGTTCCACTGGATGTCATAAGGTGAATGCACCAATTTGTAAGTCGCTCTGGATAAGAGCGTCTGCTAAATGACTTAAATGTAATGATGTAAATGTAGTTCTAACTAATGCACAAATGAGTTTTCATGTGAATAGTGCACTGAGTTTTACAGTACAGCTGACTTTTCTCTACAACTTTATTGCGTTAGCCAAATGTTACACAGTAGCAAGGCACAGTGCCAGCTGTCAGTCAACTTCATCAACAAGCTAGCAAACTAAGTGCACTATTTTTGACCAGAGCCCTATGACCAAAAGTAGTGCACTGTGTAGGGAATAGGGTGCCGTGTTTTTTCTCCCCTTCAGACTCACTTCAGCCCATAGAAAAATAATGAACATCTTAGCCATATTGAGTGTACCTGTAAAGTATCTATCAGACCCTTGTCTGACTCAAGTTGGGAGGATTTCTACCTGTTGATTAGGATATCCTAATAGTATGTGTGCTATGCATGATTGGTCTATGCAAATCGTAATGGGGTGTTTGGGATCAAATTGATCATGACAGGTATACTAGGGTTAATATCATACAGGCTGGTTATCATAAACTGGGTGGTTCGAGCCCTGAATGCTGATTGGCTGACAGCAGTGGTATATCAGACCGTATACCACGGGTATGAGACATGTATTTTTACTTATCTAATTGCGTTGGTAACCAGTTTAGAATAGCAATAAGGCACCTCGGGGGTTGTGGTATATGGCCAATATACCACGGATAAGGGATGTATCCAGGCACTCTGTGTTGCGTCGTGCATAGGAACAGTTTTTAGCTGTGGTATATTGGCCATATACCACACCTCCTCGTGCCTTACTGCTTAAATAACACACACAGCTCAGCCATTATGAGCCTAGGAGCAGACAACTCTGTCATTCTGTCTTCGGTGGAAACATTGTAGGGACACACACACACAGCTGTGCCCAATCTCTGACATGCTTTGGGTTTTATGTTACTGGGGTTGCAGCAGGCACTTTGGAATAACATTCAGGTTTGATCTCCACAGATTCAGAGAGTAGAACAATGGTGGGTCTGGTTGTACCCTATGACATAAGCAAAGCACCAATCCCTTGAACAATGCTGAATGTTAAATGTTTGCTGATGACACTCTCACTCACTCAATTCACAGGGCTTTATTGGCATGGGAAATTTGTTTACATTTCAAAAGCAAGTGAAATAGATAATATAATGTGAAATAAGCAATTAGAAATCAACAGTAAACATTACACACATGCCTGCTATGAACTGCTGTTCTTCTCTAATCAGGGGTCTGGCATTCAGGCCCAGCCAAGATGGCTCTTGTCCTGTCTCTCTGGGTGGCTGTCTCCTGACTGCTTTCAGAGACATGCTGGTTATCTCTGGTTGCCAGATTACACTCGTACACAAGCAGAACAAAACACACACACACACACCTACATTTAGAGCTCTCTGATCTCTTTTTTACTCTACTATTAGGCCTAATTAACTACTTGTTGTTTACAAACTGATAACGTTTGATACTTTGTTATGTCAGGGATGTTTAGAATAGGCCAGGCTTGTCTTCTCTGTTTGTCCTTTAGCATGTAGATAATCTCTATTTTGCCAAAGTAACAGGCTACTTACTCCTCGTTGATGAACTTCTTAACCTTAACATCTATAGTATTCTGTTGAATGACTGAAATGTTACAAATCCCATCGATATGGATTTTGCCATCTTCACTTCTGTCTTGGGCTTTGCTTCTTGTATTGTTCATTAATTGGGCTAGTCTATATACATATAAGGCAACCAACCTACTGCTTTAGTTGGGCTACAAACTTAGGTCTACTAATATCTACCAGTACTTACTTACCTGTCTGGTCATAAGCTTAGGTCTACCAATACCTACCTACCTCTTTGGTTGGGCTACATCAACTCCGATCTACCATGACCTACCTACATCTCTAGTAGGGCAGGGAATTGCCAGGGGCCTCACTTTATGATATTGTCACGATACGTAGGTGCCGAAACTATATGTATTGTGATTCGATACTGAGATTTTGTGATTCAATGTTCCAAACATATTGTTCACCATATGTCTGCTACAGAGGGACAAGAGAGCCATGAGAAAACAACACGTTTTAATTAGTCATAGAATTAAACGTGTTGAACACAAATTGACTCCCTGTTTTGTGATGGAGAACAAGCTATGAAGGGAAAATACTGGATAGTTGTTGCAGGTTCAGCCAACTAGCACAAACATAATATTACGATATGATCTTGTCAAATAATATTTTGATTATTGAACTATTGTCACCCACCCCCATTTTTACAAAATGGATTTAAAACTTTCTTGATTACTTAATTAAGTATTCAACCCCCTGAGAATATATGTTGTAATCGCTGCCAAAGGTGATTCTAACTGTGAGTCTTTCTGGGTAAGTCTCTTAAGAGCTTTGCACACCTGGATTGTACAATATTTGCACATTATTCTTTAAAATGAATGCTTCAAGCTCTGTCAAGTTGTTTGTTGATCATTGCTAGACAGCCATTTTCAAGTCTTGCCATATATTTTCAAGCAGATTTAAGTCAACTGTAACTAGGCCACTCAGGAACATTTGATGTCATTTTGGTAAGCAACTCCAATGCATATTCCTCTTTTTCCTGCATTTCCCTGATTTGACAAATCATTAACCCATATTTTTAACCTGACGATTATATCTGGGACTATCCCTAAGGTTTGGAAGGTGGCCCATGTACCCCCCCTCTCACAAAGGTGGTGACCCTTGTGACCTAAATCATTATCGCCCTATTTCTAAACTTTCTTGTCTAGCTAAAATATTATAATCCTTGATTCATTCTAAATGTACATCAGTTGGGTTTTAGACCAGGTCATAGCACTCACTGCTGCATCCCTAGTTATACATTATGTGGTTAACTGTATGGATAAAGGAAACTTGGTGCTGCCCTCTTCATTGACCTGTCAAAGGCTTTCGATACTGTTGATCACTCACTGTGAATTCCGAGGTTTTCCTCAATTGCTCTAGGCTGCATGTAACTGGTTAAAAAATTACTTGACAGATAGAACTCAATGTATATCTACTGATGGTGTTAAATCAGGTTTCCTGGAAAGGTGTCCCACAGGGGTCGATTCTGTGTCCTGTACTTTTGACTGTTTATATTAGCAATATCGACTTGTTTGTAAAAAAAAAAAAAAAATGTAACATGCACTTGCATGCCAATGATACTGTTGTGTATCCTATTGCTCCCACGGTTGACCAGGCTCTATTTGAACTACAGTCTGCCTTCATTGTATTGGAGAAAATCTTTATTGACCTGAAATTAGTATTGAATGCAGGTAAAACTAAGTATACAGTGCATTTGGAAAGTATTCGGACCCCTTGACAATATCCCATAATGACAAAGCGAACACAAGTTTTTAGAAAGTTTAGCAAATGTATTAAACATAAAAAAACAGATACCTTAAACAGACCCTTTGCTATGAGACTCAAAATTGAGCTCAGGTGCATCCTGTTTCATCATTCATCATCCTTGAAATTCTTCTACAACTTGATTGGAGTCCACCTGTGGTAAATTCAATTGATTGGACATGAAAGGCACACACGTCTATATAAGGTCCCACTGTTGACTGTGCCCCCGCACATTGACTCTGTACCGGTACCCCCTGTATATAGCTTCACTATTGTTATTTTACTGTTGCTCTTTAATTATTTATTTTATTTTTATTTTAAGTATTTTTTTCTTAAATGCATTGTTGGTTTAAGGCTTGTAAGTAACTATTTCACTTGACGCTCTACACCTGTTGTATTCGGCGCATGTGACAAATAAAATGTTAATTTATTTGTTTAATGTCAGTGGCAGGTCATTGGTAAAACTAGAAAAGAGTAGAGTGTCTAGAGAAGCTACCATTAAAAAAAAACGGAGTTATATTAGATATCTCTGAATCCACAATATGGAAGAGTTTGAAAAGCCATAACACAACAACCGGTTATGGTCAATAATATCAAAGGTTGCACTGAAATCTAACAAATCAAATCAAATGTATTTGTCACATA
Source organism: Oncorhynchus nerka (assembly GCF_034236695.1). Taxonomy (NCBI): domain Eukaryota; kingdom Metazoa; phylum Chordata; class Actinopteri; order Salmoniformes; family Salmonidae; genus Oncorhynchus; species Oncorhynchus nerka. The sequence goes on along the minus strand of NC_088396.1, from coordinate 3,132,596 downwards.
CACATGGTTAGCAGATGTTAATGCGAGTGTAGCGAAATGCTTGTGCTTCTAGTTCCGACAATGCAGTAATAACCAACAAGTAATCTAACTAACAATTCCAAAACTACTGTCTTATGCACAGTGTAAGGGGATAAGAATATGTACATAAAGATATATGAATGAGTGATGGTACAGAGCAGCATAGGCAAGATACAGTAGATGGTATCGAGTACAGTATATACATATGAGAGGAGTATGTAAACAAAGTGGCATAGTTAGTGGCTAGTGATACATGTATTACATAAGGATGCAGTAGATGATATAGAGTACAGTATATACGTATACATATGAGATGAATAATGTAGGGTATGTAAACATTATATTAGGTAGCATTGTTTAAAGTGGCTAGTGATATATTTTACATTTCCCATCAATTCCCATTATTAAAGTGGCTGGAGTTGAGTCAGTGTGTTGGCAGCGGCCACTCAGTGTTAGTGGTTGCTGTTTAACAGTCTGATGGCCTTGAGATAGAAGCTGTTTTTCAGTCTCTCGGTCCCAGCTTTGATGCACCTGTACTGACCTCGCCTTCTGACCTCACCTTCTCACCTCCTCCCTGTAGGCCGTCTCGTCGTTGTTGGTAATCAAGCCTACCACTGTTGTGTCGTCCGCAAACTTGATGATTGAGTTGGAGGCGTGCGTGGCCACGCAGTCGTGGGAGTACAGGAGAGGGCTCAGAACGCACCCTTGTGGGGCCCCAGTGTTGAGGATCAGCGGGGTGGAGATGTTGTTGCCTACCCTCACCACCTGGGGGGGCGGCCCGTCAGGAAGTCCAGTACCCAGTTGCACAGGGCGGGGTCGAGACCCAGGGTCTCGAGCTTGATGACGAGCTTGGAGGGCACTATGGTGTTAAATGCCGAGCTGTAGTCGATGAACAGCATTCTCACATAGGTATTCCTCTTGTCCAGATGGGTTAGGGCAGTGTGGTTGAGATTGCATCGTCTGTGGACCTATTTGGACGGTAAGCAAACTGGAGTGCGTCTAGGGTGTCAGGTAGGGTGGAGGTGATATGGTCCTTGACTAGTCTCTCAAAGCACTTCATGATGACGGAAGTGAGTGCTACGGGGCGGTAGTCGTTTAGCTCAGTTACCTTCGCTTTCTTGGGAACAGGAACAATGGTGGCCCTCTTGAAGCATGTGGGAGCAGCAGACTGGTATAGGGATTGATTGAATATGTCCGTAAACACACCAGCCAGCTGGTCTGCGCATGCTCTGAGGGCGCGGCTGGGGATGCCATCTGGGCCTGCAGCCTTGCGAGGGTTAACACGTTTAAATGTTTTACTCACCGCGGCTGATCATTTATCACTCCAGTGTTAATCTGCAAAATTGTAATTATTCGCCTACCTCCTCATGCCTTTTGCACACAATGTATATAGACTCCCCCTTTTTCTTCCTACTGTGTTATTGACTTGTTAATTGTTTACTCCATGTGTAACTCTGTGTTGTCTGTTCACACTGCTATGCTTTATCTTGGCCAGGTCGCAGTTGCAAATGAGAACTTGTTCTCAACTACCCTACTTGGTTAAATAAAGGTGAAAAAAATAATAATAATAATAATAAAAGTGAAGGAGAGGCCGCATATTTCCGTTGCAGGCCGTGTCAGTGGCACTGTATTGTCCTCAAAGCGGGCAAAAAAGTTATTTAGTCTGCCTGGGAGCAAGACATCCTGGTCCGTGACTGGGCTGGTTTTCTTCTTGTAGTCCGTAATTGACTGTAGACCCTGCCACATACCTCTTGTGTCTGAGCCGTTGAATTGAGATTCTACTTTGTCTCTATACTGACGCTTAGCTTGTTTGATAGCCTTGCGGAGGGAATAACTGCACTGTTTGTATTCAGTCATGTTACCAGTCACCTTGCCCTGATTTAAAAGCAGTGGTTCACGCTTTCAGTTTCACGCGAATGCTGCCATCAATCCACGGTTTCTGGTTAGGGAATGTTTTAATCGTTGCTATGGGAACGAGATCTTCAACGCACGTTCTAATGAACTCGCACACCGAATCAGCGTATTCGTCAATGTTGCTGTCTGACGCAATACGAAACATATCCCAGTCCACGTGATGGAAGCAGTCTTGGAGTGTGGAGTCAGCTTGGTCGGACCAGCGTTGGACAGACCTCAGCGTGGGAGCTTCTTATTTTAGCTTCTGTTTGTAGGCAGGGATCAGCAAAATGGAGTCGTGGTCAGCTTTTCCGAAAGGAGGGCGGGGCAGGGCCTTATATGCGTCGCGGAAGTTAGAGTAACAATGATCCAAGGTTTTTCCCGCCCTGGTTGCGCAGTCGATATGCTGATACAATTTAGGGAGTCTTGTTTTCAGATTAGCCTTGTTAAAATCCCCAGCTATAATGAATGCAGCCTCAGGATGTATGGATTCCAGTTTGCAAAGAGTCAAATAAACAGTACAGCTCCCACAATATTATTATCAATTTCTTTCAACCAGTCATCAGTAATTTGTGTCAGTGCAGTACATATTGTGTGCCCTTCTCTATAAGCATGCTGAAAGTCTGTTCATTTGTTTACAGAGAAATTCCATTGTATTTGGTCAAACAATTATTTTCTAAAAGTTTGCCAAGAGCTGGCAGCAGGCTTATAGGTCTGCTTTTAGAACCAGTGAAGGCCACTTTACCACTCTTGGGTAGTGGAATTACTATGGCTTCCCTCCAAGCTCAGATTAAAGATATGACAGATAGGAGTGGCATTAGTCGGATACCATCCTCAGTAGCTTTCCTTCTAAATTGTCAATGTCAGGAGGTTTGTCAATATTGATCGATAACAAAACATTTTCCACTTCCCCCACACTAACTTAAAAAATTTCAAACTTGCAATGCCTTTCTTTCTTTCTTTTTTTTTTATGCAAGAATACGATGGCTCACTGTTCATTGCTGGAATTTCCTGCCTACGTTTGCCCACATTGCCAATGAAGTCATCATAAAAATAATTGGCAACATCAAATGGTTTTGTGATTAATAAGCCATCTGATTCGATAAAAGATGGAGTTGAATTTGTCTTTCTGCCCATAATTTCATTTATTTAAAGTACTCAAGTCCCCCCCCCCCCCCCCTGTCATTCTTTATATAATTTATATTGGCTTCAAAATATAGTTTTTTTTTGTTTGTTTTGTCACGTAATTTCTCAATTTGCAGTAAGTCAGCCAGTAAGATGTGCAGCCATACTTATTAGCCACTCCTTTTACCCCTTTCAACCATACAGTTGTAACATTTCTCATCAATCCATGGAGCCTTAAGTTCTAACAGTCAGTTTCTTAACAGGTGCATGTTCGTCAATAATTGGAAGAAGCAATTTCATAAATTCATCAAGTGCAGCGTCTGGATTTCATCACCCACATAAGAGTCACAGCAAAATCTTTTGTATGATCTCTTATACAGTATTTTAGGCCCAGCTTTTGGAACCTTGGCTTTCCTGGCTATAGCCACAATATTGTGATAACTGCATCCAATGGGTACGGATACAGCTTTAGAAGAACAAATGTGATTAATACATGTGGATGATCTTGTTCCTGTAGTGTTTGTAAACACCTTGGTAGGTTGATTTAATAACCTGAACCAGATTACAGGCACTGGTTACAGTGAGAAGCTTCCTTGAGCGGACAGCTTGATGAAAACCAGGCAATATTCAGGTCCCCAAGAAAGTATACCTCTATTTTTACGTCACTTATACTATCAAGCATTTCACACACATTATTTATATACTGACTGTTAGCACTTGGTGACCTATAGCAACACCCCAAAGGAAAGGGCTTCAGATGTGCCAAGTGAACCGGCAACCACAACACTTAAATGTTACTTGACATAAGATATTCTCTAAGCATTTCAGGGATATAGCTCTGAAATAATACGGTATCACCTCCAACCATAATTGTTTGTCTCTTCTATAGATATTATATCCTTGTATTGCTTCTGCTGTATCATCAAAATAATTATCTCGGTGAGTTCAGAAATGGCTAATTGTCTGATGTTAGGAAGTTATTGATTTCATGAACCTTATTTCTAAGGCTACATGTATTAATATGTGCTATTTTCAGCCCTTTCCTGGGTAGTTTATCAGAGATGAAAAAGAGCAAACAAAGCAAGAGAAAAAATATATACATTCAGCATTCCATTAGTCAATTGGTGTGTGTGTGCTACGAAACCATATGCTTAGCTCTTTAATCCCTTCCAGGCAGGAAGGGTGGACAATGAGCCTGTCATAGCGGAGGTAAGCAATGTCCCCACGTGCTCCGTCAGCTTTCATCGCTGGGATAAGTTCTTTCCTCTTCTGGCGCACAGCTTCAGGATGTACTTATTGAGGAAAATATACGTTCCTCTCAAGTTCTTGGCTCTTTCCAGAACAGCTACCTTGTCCTTGAACCTCAGGAACTTGACCACTATGGCCCTGGGCCTGTCACCTGGGCCGGTGGTGGGTTTTCTAGTCCTGTGGGCGCGCTCTACCTCAACCTTTTTCAGGACTCTGTCTTTCAAAGATAAATCGTAAAAATCCAAATAACTTCACAGATCTTCATTGTAAAGGGTTTAAACACTGTTTCCCATGCTTGTTCAATGAACCATAAACAATTAATGAACATGCACCTGTGGAAAGGTCGTTAAGACACTAACGGCTTATAGACGGTAGGCAATTAAGGTCACAGTTATGAAAACTAAGGACACTAAAGAGGCCTTTCTACTGACTCTGTAAAACACCAAAAGGAAGATGCCCAGGGTCCCTGCTCTTCTGCGTGAACTTGCCTTAGGCATGCTGCAAGGAGGCATGAGGACTGCAGATGTGGCCAGGGCAATAAATTGCAATTTCCATACTGTGAGACGCCTAAGACAGCGCGACAGGGAGACAGGACGGACAGCATATTGTCCTCGCAGTCGCAGACCACGTGTAACAACACCTGCACAAGGTCGGTACATCTGAACATCGCACCTAATGGACAGGTACAGGATGGCAACATCAACTGCCCGAGCTACATCAGGAACGCACAATCCCTCCATCAGTGCTCAGACTGTCCTCAATAGGCTGAGAGAGGCTAGACTGAGGGATTTTAGGCCTGTTGTAAGCAGGTCCTCACCAGACATCACCGGCAACAAAGTTTCCTATGGGCACAAACCCACCGTCGCTGGACCAAAAATTGCTCTTCTCTGACAAGTCGCGGTTTTGTCTCACCGGGGGTGATGGTCGGATTCGCGTTTATTGTCGAAGGAATGAGCGTTACGCCAAGGCCTGTACTCTGGAGCGGGATCGAGGTGGAGGGTGGTCTGGGGCGGTGTGTCACAGCATCATCAGACTCATGTGGTACCCTTCCTGCAGGCTCATCCTGACATGACCCTCCAGCATGACAATGTCACCAGCCATACTGCTCGTTCTGTGCGTGATTTCCTGCATACAGGAATGTCAGTGTTCTGCCATGGCCAGCAAAGACCCCGGATCTCAATCCCATTGAGCACTTCTGGGACCTGTTGGATCGGAGTGTGAGGGTTAGGGCCATTCCCCCCAGAAATGTCCGGGAACTTGCAGGTGCCTTGGTTGAAGAGGTGGGGAAACATTTCACAGCAAGAACTGGCAAATCTGGTGCAGTCCATGAGGAGGAGATGCACTGCAGTACTTAATGCAGCTGTTGGCCACACCCAATACTGACTGTTACTTTGATTTTGACCCCCCCTTTGTTCAGGGACACATTATTCAATTTCTGTTAGTCACAGGTCTGTGGAACTTGTTCAGTTTGTCTCAGTTATTTAATCTTGTTATGTTCATACAAATATTTAGACATGTTAAGTTTGCTGAAAATAAACGCGGTTGGCAGTGAGAGAACGGTTCTTTTTTTTGCTGAGTTTAGAGGTCCTGTTCTGTAGTCAGGTCGTCTATGCTAGCTGCTACGCCAAATAGCTCCTCAGACCAGGCCTTGGTCGGCAGGATCACTGGACAGATGCAGCCATCACCACAACGGAATGGATCCCAGCCGGCAACTCCAAAAAACGACTTCGGAAAAGGGGAAAACGAAACGGTCTTCTGGTCAGACTCCGGAGACGGGCACATCGTGCACCACTCCCTAGCATTCTCCTCGCCAATATCCAGTCTCTTGACAACAAGGTTGATGAAATCCGAGCAAGGGTAGCATTCCAGAGGGACATCAGAGACTGTAACGTTCTTTGCTTCACGGAAACATGGCTCACTGGAGAGACTCTATCGGAGACGGTGCAGCCAGCTGGTTTCTCCACGCATCGCGCCGACAGAAACAAACATCTTTCTGGTAAGAAGAGGGGCGGGGGGCGTATGCTTTATGGTTAACGTGACGTGGTGTGGCCACAACAACATACAGGAACTCAAGTCCTTCTGTTCTCCTGATTTAGAATTCCTCACAATCAAATGTCGACCGCATTATCTACCAAGGGAATTCTCTTCGATTATAATCACAGCCATATATATTCCCCCCCAAGCAGACACATCGATGGCTCTGAACGAACTTTATTTGACTCTTTGCAAACTGGAATCCATATATCCGGAGGCTGCATTCATTGTAGTTGGGGATTTTAACAAGACTCCCTAAATTTTATCAGCATATCGATTGCGCAACCAGGGCTGGAAAAACCTTGGATCATTGCTATTCCAACTTCCGCGACGCATATAAGGCCCTGCCCCGCTCTCCTTTCGGAAAAGCTGACCAGGACTCCATTTTGCTGATCCCTGCCTACAGACAGAAACTAAAACAAGAAGCTCCCGCGCTGAGGTCTGTTCAACGCTGGTCCGACCAATCTGATTCCACACTCCAAGACTGCTTCCATCACGTGGACTGGGATATGTTCCGTATTGCGTCAGACAACAACATTGATGAATACGCTGATTCGGTGAGCGAGTTCATTAGAACGTGCGTTGAAGATGTCGTTCCCAACGATTAAAACATTCCCAAACCAGAAACCGTGGATTGATGGCAGCATTCGCGTGAAACTGAAAGCGCGAACCACTGCTTTTAATCAGGGCAAGGTGACTGGAAACATGACCGAATACAAACAGTGTAACTATTCCCTCTGCAAGGCAATCAAACAAGCTAAGCGTCAGTATAGAGACAAAGTAGAATCTCAATTCAACGGCTCAGAGACAAGAGGTATGTGGCAGGGTCTACAGTCAGTCACGGACCAGGATTTCTTGCTCCCAGGCAGACTAAATAACTTTTTTGCCCGCTTTGAGGACAATACAGTGCCATTGACACGGCCCGCAACTAAACCATGCGGACTCTCCTTCACTGCAGCCGACATGAGGAAAACATTTAAACGTGTCAACCCTCGCAAGGCTGCAGGCCCAGACGGCATCCCCAGCCGCGCCCTCAGAGCATGCGCAGACCAGCTGGCTGGCTGGTGTTTACGGACATATTCAATCAATCCCTATCCCAGTCTGCTGCTCCCACATGCTTCAAGAGGGCCACCATTGTTCCTGTTCCCAAGAAAGCTAAGGTAACTGACTGAGCTAAACGACTACCGCCCCGTAGCACTCACTTCCGTCATCATTAAGTGCTTTGAGAGACTAGTCAAGGACAATATCACCTCCACCCTACCTGACACCCTAGACGCACTCCAATTTGCTTACCGCCCAAATAGGTCCACAGACGATGCAATCTCAACCACACTGCACACTGCCCTAACCCATCTGGACAAGAGGAGTACCTATGTGAGAATGCTGTTCATCGACTACAGCTCGGCCTTTAACACCATAGTGCCCTCCAAGCTCGTCATCAAGCTCGAGACCCTGGGTCTCGACCCCGCCCTGTGCAACTGGGTACTGGACTTCCTGACGGGCCGCCCCCAGGTGGTGAGGGTAGGCAACAACATCTCCACCCCGCTGATCCTCAACACTGGGGCCCCATAAGGGTGCGTTCTGAGCCCTCTCCTGTACTCCCTGTTCACCCACGACTGCGTGGCCACGCACGCCTCCAACTCAATCATCAAGTTTGCGGACGACACAACAGTGGTAGGCTTGATTACCAACAACGACGAGACGGCCTACAGGGAGGAGGTGAGGGCCCTCGGAGTGTGGTTTCAGGAAAATAACCTCACACTCAACGTCAACAAAACTAAGGAGATGATTGTGGACTTCAGGAAACAGTAGAGGGAACACCCCCCTATCCACATCGATGGAACAGTAGTGGAGAGGGTAGTAAGTTTTAAGTTCCTCGGCGTACACATCACAGACAAACTGAATTGGTCCACCCACACAGACAGCATCGTGAAGAAGGCGCAGCAGCGCCTTTTCAACCTCAGGAGGCTGAAGAAATTTGGCTTGTCACCAAAAGCACTCACAAACTTCTACAAATGCACAATCGAGAGCATCCTGTTGGGCTGTATCAATACTTATTTTCCACCATAATTTGCAAATAAATTCATAAAAAATCCTACAATGTGATTTTCTGGATTTTTTTTCTTCTCATTTTGTCTGTCATAGTTGAAGTGTACCTATGATGAAAATTACAGGCCTCATCTTTTTAAGTGGGAGAACTTGCACAATTGGTGGCTGACTAAATACTTTTTTGCCCCACTACGTAGATACGTATGTATACATCTCTCTATACACACACGTGTGTGTATTTATACACTGCTCAAAAAAATAAAGGGAACACTAAAATAACACATCCTAGATCTGAATGAATGAAATATTCTTATTAAATACTTTTTTCTTTACATAGTTGAATGTGCTGACAACAAAATCACACAAAAATGATCCATGGAAATTTATCAACTTTAAATTTATCAACCCATTTATCAACCCATGGAGGTCTGGATTTGGAGTCACACTCAAAATTAAAGTGGAAAACCACACTACAGGCTGATCCAACTTTGATGTAATGTCCTTAAAACATGTCAAAATGAGGCTCAGTAGTGTGTGGCCTCCACGTGCCTGTATGACCTCCCTACAAGGGGGTCTGAGGATCTCATCTCGGTACCTAATGGCAGTCAGGCTACCTCTGGCGAGCACATGGAGGGCTGTGCGGCTCCCCAAAGAAATGCCACCCCACACCATGACTGACCCACCGCCAAACCGGTCATGCTGGAGGATGTTGCAGAACGTTCTCCACGGCGTCTCCAGACTCTGTCACATGTGCTCAGTGTGAACCTGCTTTCATCTGTGAAGAGCACAGGGCGCCAGTGGCGAATTTGCCAATCTTGGTGTTCTCTGGCAAATGCCAAACGTCCTGCACGGTGTTGGGCTGTAAGCACAACCCCCACCTGTGGACGTCGGGCCCGCATACCACCCTCATGGAGTCTGTTTCTGACCGTTTGAGGAGACACATGCACATTTGTGGCCTGCTGGAGGTCATTTTGCAGGGCTCTGGCAGTGCTCCTCCTTGCACAAAGGCGGAGGTAATGGTCCTGGTGCTGGGTTGTTGCCCTCCTACGGCCTCCTCCACGTCTCCTGATGTACTGGCCTGTCTCCTGGTAGCGTCTCCATGCTCTGGACACTACGCTGACAGACACAGCAAACCTTCTTGCCACAGCTCGCATTGATGTTCCATCCTGGATGAGCTGCACTACCTGAGCCACTTGTGTGGGTTGTAGACTCCGTCTCATGCTACCACTAGAGTGAAAGCACCGCCAGCATTCAAAATTGACCAAAACATCAGCCAGGAAGCATAGGAACTCTCTCATCCAAAGTGTAATTAGTATCTTCACCATGGTTAAAGGGATATTCAATTTTTGCATTTTTATTTTCTTTCCACAAATTAGGTGCCCCTCTTTGCGAGGCACTAGAAAACCTCCCTGGTCTTTGGTTAAATCTGTTTGAAATTCACTGTTTGACTGCGGGACCTTGGAGATAATTATATGTGTGGGGGTACAGAGATCGGTAATCATTAAAAAAAAAAGAAAAACATGTTGAACACACAGTGAGTCCATGCAACTTATGTGACTTGTTAAGCACATTTTTACTCCTGAACTTATTTAGGCTTGCCATAACAAAGGGGTTCAATACTAATTTCAGCTTTTCATTTTAAATAATTAATTAAAACATAATTAATTAAAACATAATTGACATTATGGAGTGTAGTGTGTAGGCCAGTGACACAAATTCTAAATTCAGGCTGTAACATAACATTTGGAAAAAGTCAATGGGTGTGAGTACTTTCTGATGGCACTGTGCCTCTCTTGTCAGGAAATAATTCATTGGATCAACCATCTCTAGAGCATTTTCACTTACCATTCTGAATGTTGATATCAGGTCATGCAGTAGGCTGTATTTTACAGCTTTGCATTTGAAATGAACATGGATCACTGCTGTCAATTATTCTTGGATCGTAGCATACATTATTCAATGCTTTCATTCAGATAATTTGATACATAATTCCATTCATCTGTTGCTTTTTCGATGTAGACTTGTGTGTAGAAGTCTATCCTGCTGGTTGGCGCCTGCCAGAATGTCTCTTAGTGTAAATGGTGTGTTTTGAACATTCCAACATCACTTGACACATCTTTATTGAAAGCCATTAGTTAATTGGTTGAAGGGAGGGGGAAGTCGTTTCCCTAATGGGGCAGATGGAGGCGGGGCCGGTGGTGGATTACTTTATTGGGTCTAGGTAGCCTTTGCTTACTTTAGCCAGCACTAGTGTCGTTGGGTCCTAAATGTTAGATACTGTTAGCCGCTGATGCTAACACAGGCTATTTCTGTCCTGTCTGTTTCTCCTCAGGCCCAGGTGAAGAGCGAGGCGCCTGTTCCCACGGCGCTGAGTGAAAGCATTCCAAAGTTCTACTTTCCGCGGGGGCGGCCCAAAGCCAACCTCAACATCGACGGCCTCATTGCTAAGATAGAGAAAATATTTTCCCAATTCCCCAATGAAAGGGCCACCATTGAGGACATGGGGAAGGTTGCCAAGGTGAGAAGGTGATTTGTAGTGCCGAGGCTCTGTAGCCACCCAGCAAATTTGTTTTCATTAGTGCAATTAGACCCTGGCTTTAGTTAAGGTTTGCAGCGCAGACTTGGTTTTTCTCTCTCTCTCTTAACCCATGAAAATATTATTTCTGACCCCCCCCCAGGTATGTGACCGCTGACCTGTGGGGGAACCTGAGTTGAGAAAGAAACATCAGCCAGGTTACCTCAGGGAGGTCTTTGGGGGGAAACATCACTATTATCTGTGGGATATGGGCACTTTATTGACATTTTCAATCCAAATCGAATCCTCTTCAGGTCAACGCCAGACGGCTGGATTAAACGTTTAGTTAGTTGGAATTAGAGCAGAGTGACTGACAGCTGTAAGGTGGAGAGAGAAAATCAAAAAAGCACTGTAAAACAAAATAACATTTAGTTCACCCTGATGGAGGACAATGTTGAACATTTAAGCGTGTAGCTGGACAATGTTTAGTTTGACACAGTTCTATTACGTGTGACCTGTAAAGGATAGTTAAGTGAACTGACATTCAACTGCACAGAAGAGGACACTCGTCTAAATCCCTTATTTCTCCCTTCTATCCCCCTCCAGGCGTGCGAGTGTCCGCTCTACTGGAAAGCCCCATTGTTCAATTCGGCTGGAGGCGATAGGACGGGCTTCGTGTCCGTTCACAAGTTTGTGGCCATGTGGAGAAAGTAAGACAATGGCTCTTGTACCCAGCCAGCCGACCCCACAGAGCTCCTCTCACAACCCACAGTCTCTCGTAAACATCTACCAATAGCCACATGTGATGGCCAAAGCTTAAGCAAAGAGTACACAGTAACTGGTCTTCCAATATGTTTTGTCCTATTTTTTCATAGCAAATAAAACGGTTGAAAAACAAACACTTGAAATGTTTACATGTACAGTGCATTCGGAAAGTATTCAGACCACTCGACTTTTTCTACATTTTGTTAGGTTACAGCCTTGTTCTAAAATGTATTACATTGTTTGTTTTTCCCTCATCAATCTACACACAATACCCCGTAATGACAAAGAAAAAAATGGTTTTAGAAATGTTTAATTTATTTTTAAAAATTAAATATATTACATTTACATAAGTATTCAAACCCTTTACTCAGTACTTTGTTGAAGCACCTTTGGCAGCGATTACAGCCTCGAGTCTTCCTGGATATGATGTTACACCTATATTTGGGGAGTTTCTCTCTTTTCTCTGTAGATCCCCTCAAGCTCTGTCGGGTTGGATGGGGAGCGTCGCTGCACAGGTATTTTCAGTTCTCTCCAGAAATGTTCGATCGGGTTCAAGTCTGGGCTCTGGCTGGGCCACTCAAGGACATTCAGAGACTTGTCTGAAGCCACTCCTGCGTTGGCTTGGCTGTGTGCTTCGGGTCGTCGTCTTGTTGGAAGGTGAACCTTCGTCCCAGTCTGAGCACTCTGGAGCAGGATTTTATCAAGGATCTCTCTGTACTTTGCTCCATTCATCTTTGCTGTGACTAGTCTCTCAGTCCCTGCCGCTGAAAAACATCAGCCAGGATCCCTCCACACGTAGCGCTTGGCTTTCAGGCCAAAGAGTTCAATCTTGCTTTTATTCAGACCAGAGAATCTTGTTTCTCCTGGTCGGAGAGTATTTAGGTGCCTTTTGGCAAACTCCAAGCGGATTGTCATGTGCCTTTTACTGAGGAGTGGCTTCCGTCTTGCAACTTTACGTAAAGGCCTGATTGGTTGAGTGCTGCAGAGATGGTTGTCCTCCCATCTCCACAGAGGAATTCTAGAGTTTTGTCATAGTGCCCATCAGGTTCTTGGACACCTCCCTGACCAAGGCCCTTTCCCCCCGATTTAAGAATAATGGAGACCACTGTGTTCTTGGGGGCCTTCAATGCTGCAGAAGTGTTTTGGTACCCTTCCCCAGATCTGTGCCTATGGACAATTCCTTCGACCTCATGGCTTGGTTGTTGCTCTGACATGCACTGTCAACTGTGGGACCTTTATATAGACAGGCGTTTGCCTTTCCAAATCATGTCCATCAATTGAATTTACCACAGGTGGACTCCAATCATGTTGTAGAAACTTCTCAAGATGATCAATGGAAACCAGATGCACCTGAGCTCAATTTCGAGTCTCATAGCAAAGGGTCTGAATACTTATGTAAATAAGGTATTTCTGTTTTTTTTAATACATTTGCTAAAATTGACACTGTTTTCGCTTTGTCATTTATGGGGTATTGTGTGTAGATTGCTGAAGATCTTTATTTATTTTTCCATTTTGGAATAAGGCTGTAATGTAACAAAATGTGACCCGATTCAGGATACTAGGCGTATGTCGCAAGTGAATTGTTTGAACGTAGAAAAATGGGTATTTATCAAAATACGTTTTTTGGCCTTCTCAAACATGTGAACTTTCATGTGCCTTAATATCAAACTTGTATGCCATCTCTAAATACGAATAAAATTGTTAAATTACGAGCCTAGTTGGTTTAGTCACAGTAAAAGTCAGCAACCTTCCCGCTAGCCATGATTGGCTGAGATAAGGAGTAAGCTGGAAATGCCAAGAGATGAGTTTGGATTGGTCTGCCATATAGCACTCGTCTGCCTATTGGAGCTGGTCAGTATGTCTAGGTAATTGTGTTGAACGCCGCTTTTATTTTTTATATATCGAGTAGTAAAACTGCATAAATCTAATGTCAAGTTAAAGTGTACTGTTAACTAGCTTACGTTAGCTGGCTATCTCGCTAGCTACCATTGTGTATGCTCTCCACTTTCTGGGGGACCGAGTTTTGAAATCAGTGGAATTCGAGTATGATAGCTAAGGAGATGGAGAAAACACCAGTCTGGATTACATCTTCAAACTAAGGGCAATGTGCGACCCGTGCTGGCAGCATTCTTGATCATTGCTACTCTAACTTCCACGAAGCATACAAAGCCCTCCTTTTGGCAAATCTGACCACGACTCAATTTTGTTGCTCCCAGCCTATAGACAGAAACTAAAACAGGAAACGCCCGTGCTCAGGTCTGTTCAAAGCTGGTCCAACGAATCTGATTCCACGCTTCAAGATTGTTTCAATCACGTGGACTGGGATATGTTCCGCATTGGTGGTGATGTACCCGCGGTATTAAAACCTTCCCCAACCAGAGACCGTGGATTGATGGCAGCATTCGCGCAAAACTGAATGCGCGAACCACTGCTTTTAGTCATGGCAAGGCAACCGGAAACATGACCGACTACAAACAGTGTAGCTATTCCCTCCGCAAGGCAATCAAACCAGCTAAGCGTCAGTATAGAGACAAAGTAGAGTCGCAATTCAACGGCTCAGACACGAGACGTATGTGGCAGGGTCTACAGTCAATCACGGATTACAAAAAGAAAACCGGCCCCGTTGCGGACCAGGATGTCTTGCTCCCAGACGGACTAAACAACTTCTTTGCTCGCTTTGAGGACAATACAGTGCCAATGACACAGCCCGCTACGAAAACCTGCGGGCTCTCCTTCACCGCAGCCAGCATGAGTAAAACATTTAAACGTGTTAACCGTCGCAAGGCTGCCGGCCCAGACGGCATCCCTAGCCGCGTCCTAAGAGCATGCGCAGACCAGCTGGCTGGTGTGTTTACGGACATATTCAATTAATCCCTATCCCAGTCTGCTGTTCCCACATGCTTCAAGAGGGCCACCTTTGTTCCTGTTCCCAAGAAAGCTAAGGTAACTGAGCTAAACGACTATCGCCCTGTAGCACTCACTTCCGTCATCATGAAGTGCTTGGAGAGACTAGTCAAGGATCATATCACCTCCACCCTAACTGACAACCGAGACGCACTCCAATTTGCTTACCGCCCCAATAGGTCCACAGACAGACAACACAATCACACTGCCCTAACCCATCTGGACAAGAGGAATACCTATGTGAGAATGCTGTTCATTGATTACAGTTCAGCATTTAACACCATAGTACCCTCCAAACTCGCCATTAAGCTTGAATCACTGGGTCTTGACCCTGCCCTGTGCAACTGGGCCCTGGACTTTCTGACGGGCCGGCCCCAGGTGGTGAGGGTAGGAAACAACATCTCCACAAGGGTGCGTTCTCAGCCCTCTCCTGTACTCCCTGTTCACCCATCACTGTGTGGCCATGCACGCCCTCCAACTCAACCATCAAGTTTGCAGACAACACTACAGTGGTAGGCTTGATTACCAGCAACGACGAGATGGCTTACAGGGAGGAGGTGAGGGCCGTCTGAGTGTGGTGTCAGGAAAATAACCTCACACTCAACGTAAACAAAACAAAGGAGATGATTGTGGACTTCAGGAAACAGCAGAGGGAGCACCCCATCTGTGGAAAGTTTTAAGTTTGTCGGCGTACACATCATGGACCAACTGAAATGGTCCACTCTCACAGACAGCGTGGTGAAGGTGCATCAGTGCCTCTTCAACCTCAGGAGGCTGAAGAAATTTGGCTTGTAACCGAAAACACTCACAAACCTTTACAGACGCACAATTGACAGCATCATGTCGGGTTGTATCACCGCCTGGTATGGCAACTGCTCCGCACCCAACTGTAAGGCTCTCCAGAGAGTAGTGAGGTCTGCACAACGCATCACCGGGGGCCAACTACCTGCCCTCCAGGACACCTACATCACCCGATGTCACAGGAAGGCCAAAAAGATCATCAAGGACAACAACCACCCATTCCACTGCCTGTTCACCCGCTATCATCCAGAAGGCGAGGTCAGTACAGGTGCATCATAGCTGGGACAGAGAGACTGAAAAACAGCCTCTATCTCAAGGCCATTAGACTGTTAAACAGCCATCACTAACATTGAGTGGCTGCTGCCAACATGCTGACTCAAATCTCAAGCCACTTTAATAATAAAAAATTGGATGTAATAAATGTATTACAGTTCAGTCACTTTAAACAATGCCACTTTATATAATGTTTACTGCATCTTGCCTATGCCGCACGGCCATCGCTCATCCATATATTTATATGTACATATTCTTATTCATCGTTTACACGTGTGTGTGTGTGTATATATAAGGTAGTTGTTGTGAAATTGTTAAATTACTGCACGGTCACACATTTCGCTACACTCGCATTAACATCTACTAACCATGTGTATGTGACCAATAAAATAGAATTTGGTTGTCCATTGTTTAGCTAGCTAGCTAGATACATGTCTTTAAAAAAACTGTCATGTCACTGCACTGTTGATAGACCAACTAGCTGGTAAATTCGCTCTGGCTATCTACTCTGATTTTAGACCAAGGGTAAGATAGTCTAGCTAGCTTCATTTTCAGATATTACGCGTGTCTAATTTTGACAAAGTATTTTCATTTCAAGTTAGTGTACTGTTGGCTTGCTCCCTAACTAACGTTACGTTATGCGTTGGGATTCATTGTCTATCTAGATACATTTCTTAACAAAATAATCTCGTTTTAGCGTGCCAGAGTGCAGAATAACTGATGAATTGTTGAACGCTCCCCACCCGTTGCATATGTCCGGTGTCAGTAAACCTCAACAAAGCGTAATTCAATTGTTGCCAGCAGCACAGTTAGTCACCAATGCTCTGGATAACATGAAAACAGCCTGCTAGGGTGAGTAACATGGTCAGAGTGGGGTGTTCTCTCATTATGTGTCTGGAAGTAGTTAGCCAGTTAGCTTGGGTGCTTGACTGTAGTTGTGAGGTCACAGCTTTCAGATCAACCCTAGTTATTGGCCAGAGCGTCCAGTGTGTGCACTCAGAACGCGAAACGCTCTGTATTTACGAAAGGACAATCTGACAGCACAGTTGCAGTCACCGACGCTCTGGATAACATAACAGCCTAACCAGCTCTGCTATGGCGAGTAATGTTCAGTGAGCTGTTCTCTCTCCCTTGGATGTCTGGAAGTAGCTGGCAAGTTAGTACAGAACGCTCGGCTCAACCCTTAAAGAGATGGGTGGGGCTACGGCTTAAGAGGGTGTGAACAATGCTGAATGGGTGTAGACAATGAAGGGTTCTTCATAGTAGAACCAAAACATTGAAATACGGTTTTCTCAAAAGTGAATTTACAAATTGATCAACTTTTAAAGCAGAATTACTTTCCCATTCATTCCTCAAATGGAGTGTATGATATACCATTTTGTAGTTCTGAGTCTCTACTTTTATCCAATGTAAAAAACAGAATTTCAAATGTTGCTGCATAAGGCTGAATCCAGGTGGTGTCACAAATGTGGAAAAAGTCAATGGGTCCGAATACTTTCCGAAGGCACTGTGTTTCTCTTGGGGAAAGTAAGATGTACTGTACTCTACTGGACTGTTCTCTTGGTTGTGTGTTGTAAGCGTACTGTTTTAATAATGTGTGAGTCTCTAGAGAATTGGAGTGGAATGGCCTCTGACATTACCTCATGGCTCTGAGGGGGTTCAAAAAAGAAAGTTCCATTATGTCATCATCACTGCTGTAACACTCTGAGCCTGACCCAGCGTCATTTCAGAATCCTAATTTCAGAATGTATTAACCCGCACTGCCACTTCAGAGGTGAATGATTTCAGACTCGCTCTGAAGTGTTCTCTGATGGAGAGAAAAAATAGGGAGAGAGCGAGACCCTGAAAAACCCTGAAACCATATGTTCCCTCTTTCCTTCCCAGAATGCTGCAGACCTGTCATGACGACGTGTCTAAGTTTGTACACCTCTTGGCCAAACCTGGCTGTAATTACCTGGAACAAGAGGACTTTATTCCATTCCTGCAGGTACAGGAACACCACACACACAGCCCCCCTGTGGAGAGAGAGTGGGATTCAAGTTTGGGGAGAAGTGCTGGGCAGCGGCGTATTATTAGGAAGAGAAGCAAGGAGGGGGTTCTTTGGGGCAGGACAGGGGGAGAGGGGTATTTTGGGCCAGTGGTAGAGTTAACATGAGGACTTTCCATTCAGTGGTGTTTTATACTGAACAGAAATATAAACCAACATTTAAGGTGTAGGTCCCATGAGCTGAAATAAGAGATCCCTACACACAAAAAGCATCATTCACTCACATTTTATGCACATCCCAGTTAGTGAGCATTTCTTCTTTACCACGATAATCCATCCACCTGGCAGGTGTGGCATATTAAGAAGCTGATTAAACTGCATGGTCATTACACGGGGGTACCTTGTGTTGGGGACAATAAAAGGCCACTCTAAAATGTGCAGTTTTGTTGCACAACCCAATGCCACAGATATCTCCGGTTTTGAGGAAGCATGCAATTATTATTATTATTTTAAACCTTTTTATTTAACTAGGCAAGTCAGTTAAGAACAAATTCTTGTTCAGAACAAACTGCCTTGTTCAGGGGCAGAACGACAGATTTTTACCTTGTCAGCTCAGGGATTCGATCTAGCAACCTTTCGGTTACTGGCCCAACGCTCTAACCACTAGGTTACCTGCCGCAATTGGCATTCTGACTGCTGGAATGTCCACCACAGCTGTTGCTAGAGAATTGAATGTTAATTTCTCTACCATAAGATGACTTCAATATCGTTTTAGAGAATTTGGTAGTACGTCCAACTGGCCTCAACACCACAGATGATATAGAACCAGGCCAGGACATCCACATCCAGCTTCTTCACCTGCAGGATCGTCTGAGACCAGCCAACCGGGCAGCTAGTGAAACTGTGGGTTTGCACAACTAAATCATTTCTGCACAAACTGTCAAACTGCTGCAGGGAAACTAATCTGTGTGCTCGTCGTCTTCATCGTTGTCTTGACTTGACTGCAGTTCCGCGTTGGAACCGACTTCAGTGGGCAAATGCTCAGCTTCGATGGCCACTGGCACACTGGAGAAGTGTGCTATTCACGGATGAATCCCAGTTTCAACTGTACCGGGTAGATGGCGGTGTGTGGGCGAACGGTATGCTGATGTCAATGTTGTGAACAGCGTGCCCCATGGTGGCGGTGGGGGTATGGACAGGCATAAGCTATGGACAACCAACACAATTGCATTTTATTGATGACAATTTGAATGCACAGAAATACCTTGACGAGATCCTGAGGCCCATTGCCGCGCCATTCATCCGCCGCCATCACCTCGTGTTTAAGCATGATAATGCACGGCTCCATGTTGCAAGAATCTGTACACAATTCCTGGAAGCTGAAAATGTCCCAGTTCTTCCATAGCCTGCATACTCAGACATAAATCACCCATTGAGTATGTTTGGGATGCTCTGTATTAACTTCGGACAGCCATTGAAGAGGAGTGGGACAACATTACACAGGCCACAATCAACAGCTTGATCAATTCTATTCAAATAACATGTCTCTCTGCATGAGGCAAATGGTGTTCACACTAGATACTGACTGGTTTTCTGATCCACGCCCCTACCTTTTTTAACTATCTGTGACCAAAAGATGCACATCTGTATTCCCAGTCATGTGAAATCCATAGATTATGGCCTAATGAATTCATTTCAATTGACCGATCTCCTTATATGAACTGTAACTTAGTCAAATATTTTAAATTGTTGCATTTTATGTTTGTTCGGTGTAGATTTATCAGAGAAGTAACTGTACCTTGTATTTATTCTATCCCCTTTATAACAAACAAATTGTGCCAATCACATCCCTGAGTTGAGCATTGCTGTGCTGGCCATTTGTGTAGTCTGTCTGCCAGGGTTTCCGGGGTTAGCCTGTCTGCAAGGGTTTTCTGGCACCTGACAAGTGACCAGGAACCAAAAATCAGAACAAAGGACAGATTTCTAGTGGTCTAATGTGCATTGCTCGTGTTTCTTGGCCCAAGCAAGTCTCTTCTTATTGGTGTCCTTTAGTTGTGGTTTCTTTGCAACAAATCGACCATGAAGGCCTGATTCAGGCAATGATGGACTGTCGTTTCTCTTTGCTTATTTGAGCTGTTCTTGCCATAATATGGACTTGGTCTTTTACCAAATAGAGCTATTTTCTGTATACCAACCCTATCTTGTCACAACACAGCTGATTGTCTCAAACGCATTAAGGCACACCTGTTAATTGAAATGCAATCCAGATGACTACCTCATGAAGCTGGTTGAGAGAATGCCAAGAGGGTGCAAAGTTGTCAGCAAGGCAAAGAGTGGGTACTTTGAATAATCTCAAATATAAATGTATTTGATCACTTACCAACCAGTAAGAATTCCGGCTCTCACAGACCTTTAAGAAGCCCTCCTGTTCTCCACACATTACCTGTATTAACTGCACCTGTTTGAACTCGTTACCTGTATAGAAGACACCTGTCCACACACTCAATTAAACAGACTCCAAACTCTCCACAATGGCCAAGACCAGAGAGCTGTGTAAGGACATCAGGGATAAAATTGTAGACCTGCACAAGGCTGGGATGGGCTACAGGACAATAGGCAAGCAGCTTGGTGAGAAGGCGGCAACTGTTGGCGTAATTATTAGAAAATGGAAGAAGATTCCAAGATGACGGTCAATCACCCTCGGTCTGGGGCTCCATGCAAGACCTCTCCTCGTGGGGCATCAATGATCATGAGGAAGGTGAGGTATCATCCCAGAACTACACGGCAGGACCTGGTCAATGACCTGAAGAGAGCTGGGACCACAGTCTCAAAGAAAAACACTACGCCCGTCATGGATTAAAATCCTGCAGCGCACGCAAGATCCCCCTGCTCAAGCCAGCGCATGTCCAGGCCCGTCTGAAGTTTGCCAATGACCATCCGGATGATCCAGAGGAGCAATGGGAGAAGGTCATGTGGTCTGATGAGACGAAAAATAGAGCTTTTTGGTCTAAACTCCACTCGCCGTGTTTGGAGGAAGATGAAGGATGAGTACATTCTCAAGAACACCATCCCAACCGTAAAGCATGGAGGTCTAAACATCATTCTTTGGGGATGCTTTTCTGCAAAGGGGACAGGACGACTGCACCGTATTGAGGGGAGGATGGATGGGGCCATGTATCGCGAGATCTTGGCCAACAACCTCCTTCCCTCAGTAAGAGCATTGAAGATGGGTCGTGGCTGGATCTTTCAGCATGACAGCGACCCGAAACACACAGCCAGGGCAACTAAGGAGTGGCTCCGTAAGAAGCATCTCAAGGTCCTGGAGTGGCCTAGCCAGTCTCCAGACCTGAACTCAATAGAAAATCTTTGGAGGGAGCTGAAAGTCTGTATTGCCCAGCGACAGCCCCGAGACCTGAAGCATCTGGAGAAGGTCTGTATGGAAGAGTGGGCCAAAATCCCTGCTGCAGTGTGTGCAAACCTAGTCAAGAACTACAGGAAACGTATGATCTCTGTAATTGAGAAGTACCAAATATTAGGTTCTGCTTTTCTGATGTATCAAATACTTATGTCATGCAATAAAATGCTAATTAATTACTTAAAAATCATACAATGTGATTTTCTGGATTTTTGTTTAAGATTCCGTCTCTCACAGTTGAAGTGTACCTATGATAAAAATTACAGACCTCTACATGCTTTGTAAGTAGGAAAACCTGCAAAATCGGCAGTGTATCAAATACTTGTTCTCCCCACTGTACACACACACACACACACACACACACACACACACACAAAGTAAGAGAAGCTTAGGCCTAGCCCCAGAGAGAGCGATTTGCCGGAGGCATGTTAAGACACCAACATATATTTCTTTATCCTTGTCAGATACTACTGTGTCTATAGGTGTACAGAAGGGGGCATTTTCGATCAGAATATTTTTTATATTTTTACATTATATGAGTAACTGGTAGGCTTTAAATATTCTTCCTCGCCTCAAATTCAACTGTCGGAGTCAGTTGGAGCGCCGGTGTGCACTGCCTTCATATCATAGGCCTGCAGTACAGTAGGCTATTAACCACACAGCTCCAAAAGTTTCTAAACTTCATTAAGGTTATATCAAAAGCAAGTCAAGCCATTGTTTCTAGGGAAAATACTAGCAGAATATTATATTGCGGCAAACACAACATTAGTTTAAACTTAATTTGGCCAGAGAAAATGGCTCAACAGAATGAAACAAAACATTTTGCGAACTGGTTTAAAACTTTACAAAAGTTTTGAACAGGCTATATTGCAGTAATTACCAAGAAAGGCTAGTGCCTACCTTACCCAACAAATGAAAGCAATAGGCTAATGATATTTATTTAACTTAAGTCATTTTAATTGAGTTATAAGTTAAGTTATCTTACTTAATTTAGCACACATTTCTCAACAGAATGAAGCCTAACATATTTTGAATTATTTAAATAACTTGTTTAGATGAATTAATATGCCTACAATAATAACGATATAATAAAAAATAAAATAAAGTTCCAAAAGCATCTTACCTGAATAGCGAGTTGTACAGTAGATTTGTTCTCGCCAACGTTCTTCTCATCTTTGTACACTACAATATTAAAGCGTTTCCACGCAGAGGACATTCCCCTTGTAAACTTTACACTATAAGCATACTCTCAAACTTTTGTTTTAATTAAATGAGAAAGTCCTCCATCGTAGCAATCAACAATAGCCTCCTCTCTCGCTCTCTCCTCAGCAGCAGATGCATGCACGCAAGAGTGAGAGAATGGTGCAAAAGTGCGAAATCTGAGTGTATGACAGGATCGGCCAAAAATGGTAAATTACCGGCTAACGTAAACCCTGCTGTCTGCCTACCTACCTGGTGGTGTACCGTATCTGCCCCAAATTGGGCTGATTCATACTCATGCTGGCAGAACCGTCTGGGCCATGACAAAACACCCGTTAGCACACCGGGAGGAGATGCCTTCTGGCACTCACCGTTTAATTTGTATTGCGACGCCGGGGCGAATGGGCTCTGACTGTTGTGATGGATGAAGGAAGGATTGGCGCCGAGTAGATGTGACTGTCCCCGGCAGTTTCCTCACCCTGGTGATTTATGGATTCTTCTATTATTTAATTTCTCACAGGAAGGGTTAAGAGGGAGGAGTGGGCGCACCGCAGTCTGCCTCAAAATAAAGCTATTTTAATTTCACTGCCGCCTTCGCATTTACATCAACGTTTAGTTCCTTTCACCCATCTGACAGAGAGGGGTTAAAAAAACGACAGGGGGCATGAGTGATTCTCATGGCTTGGATAAAAGTACAGTTCATTGGAGATTCAGCTCACCAGTCACCACATGAAAGCATCTGTGTGTGGTGGTCCAGCATGGAGAATATGAGCAGCTATATAACAGAGCAGGCCTCTTCTCCCATTCGTCTCCTATTGTTTCCATGGTCTCAATGTCTCCACGATGTCCCCTACTCATGCCGGCCATTTAAAGGGATAAGAGTCTGTTAGATGCTTTCATACTTCAAAAGTGCAATTCAATTGTCCTCCCAATTTAGATTCTTCCCATTCATCTGCCAGTCTGCGGATTTCTCCTAATGCATAGCTGGATCTACACAACAGATGGAGCGGCTATATGGATGGACGCTGCTTGACATTAGGCCACCTTTTTGAAGTTCCAATACATCTTGAATATGGTGTTTGAGCTAGTCAAGCCCTTTCAACATCTCTCCAACAGGCAGAGCAGAAAATGGGGTCTGTCTTTCTGCTACTAACTCCCCAGAGTCCCCAGAGAGTGATTTGACATACTGTTGTATGTTTGATTGTCTCTCTGGCGCTTGTCTTGTGGCAAGGCCCAGTTAGTCCTCTGGACCTCTCCCCAGCCTTGTTGTAAATGTTATTAACCTCCTGTCTGTGTTATTCAGGATGTGGTGAACTCTCACGCAGGCCTGGCCTTCCTGAAGGAGGCGTCCGACTTCCACTCACGCTACATCACCACAGTAAGTCATTATACATACCACACCAAAATACATTTTGGCATTTTTTAATCCATACCACTTGGTATGTCTACAGAAGTTAGCATGTGATGTTGAATGTAATATCAAATGTGTCCTATTGTGACTGACTCTGAACCCTTTTTGTCATATACAGATTTTTTTCTGTGTCTGTGGATGAGTTGAAGTGATCTTTTGAGTGTTCTGGAGGCTATTAAAGCTGTGTGTTGTCTGCAGGTTGCCCAGAGGATATTCTACAATGTGAACAGGTCATGGTCAGGCAGGATCAGCTGTTCAGAGCTCAGGAAAAGCAGCTTTCTCCAGGTAGGAAGGGAGCTTTGAGGTGGAACTGATCAGTTGTCACATCTACAGTAGTGCTGTGAGTCGGATGAAGATGGGGCCCACCTTCTTGTCGAGTCTACTTCCTCCAATGTTTTTTTTTCTCATCAAGGGAGCTTTTTTCCTCATCACTATATCTGTTAAAAGTGCTAAGTAAGTCACCAGTGATTTGATTTGGCTGGTTGGTTGATGAATTGATTGGTCCAACAGAACGTGGCCCTGCTCGAGCAGGAGGAGGACGTGAACCAGCTAACAGAGTTCTTCTCCTACGAACATTTCTACGTCATCTACTGCAAGTTCTGGGAGCTGGACACAGACCATGACCTATACATAGACCAGAGAGACCTGGCCCGACACAACGACCAAGGTACACAGAAACACACACACACACGACCTCTACATAGACAAAAGAGAGCTAAGGTGTATGTCATGTAGCGGGATATAGAGAGTTCAAACTCAATTCTGAATGAAGGATAACCGTTGGGTTGGAAAGCGCTAGCTTCGTGACATACCCCTCTGGTCTGACACAAAGACCAAGGTGTGTGTCTGTGTGTGTATATACACACACACACACACAGAGAGAGGATTACCAAGGCAACCTTAATGTTCAAGTGGAGTCAAAGTGCTTTTGCTCCCACACACCACTCCATATGTTCCTGGTCATGAAGGAAACAGGAAAGGAAGATCAATGGGGCAATAGGCCTAACTCGTCCCCCCCCCCCAAATGAATGTCTTGGTTGAATTGGATGACGCCATGTCTGGCTCCATTTATTAGTCCTGTAGATCTCCCCTACAAGCAGAAATCACTGTATTTATTGTATGGAAAAGATAAAGGAGAGGTTAACAGTTACATCATTCACTTTACTTCCCAATGAGTTGGATTTATGATCTGTGACTGGATCACATCTATAATGAAAGACCTTGTACACAGTAACTCGCGTCACATTGTTATCTTGCGTAGTTAGTAAAGTGGGTTTTCTTTTTTCTCCTGTGTTGTCCAGCCATCTCCCACAAGATGATTGAAAGAATCTTTTCTGGGACAGTTACCAGGTAAGAGACATGAACTAATGAATGGCTGTTATGACGTTCAACATCGACTCCTTTCACTGAGTTGAGGTTGGCTTGGGTCCCCTGTGTGTTTTTCCTTAGATAAACGCAACATTTAATCTACTATTGTTTAAAGCTCTGTGTAGATATTGCTATTTGCTAGAAATAAACAAATATTCCCTGCAAATGAAGCTTGATAGAATTGAAGGTGAAGTTGGAGTGGCGTGTTTGAGTGTTGCCCTACCGTCTCTCGTCACAGGGATAGACGTCTGCGTAAAGACGGCAGGCTGAGCTACGCTGACTTTGTCTGGTTCCTCATCTCCGAAGAAGACAAGAAGACTGACACCAGGTACTACACACAGTAACACCAGCCTCACATTGGAAACAAAATAGTCCCCCACCCCCCCTCCATATGGAGTACTGATTTGTTGGCGATTACCACTCTATCCTGTGTCTCTATCCTGTCTCTTTCTCCCTCCACAGTATAGAGTACTGGTTCCGGTGTATGGACCTGGATGGGGACGGTGTGTTGTCTATGTACGAGCTGGAGTATTTCTATGAGGAGCAGTGTGTGAAGTTGGAGACCATGGCAATCGAGCCCCTGCCCTTCGAGGACTGTCTCTGTCAGATGCTCGACCTGGTCAAGCCGGAGGTCGAGGGTCAGACACCTAAACGCAAATTATAAAATTGTTTCATTGTGACATGCAGACAATAGATACATGTTAGTAATGAAGTGAAGAGCTAGCATGCACACACACCAGTACATCACAGAAACTGCTACAAATAGTAATACATTCCTGCGCTGATTGAAAGACGGACTAATCAAAGGGTTCCAACCTCTTTACGTATTTACAATTTATTTGACAGCACAGTCAGAAATTAGAGAAAGAGATGCATGTAGAGGGACAGGCAGATGAGATGGGCTGAGGCATGATTCACAGCCACGTTGCCAGGGGTCTTTAGACACCTTACTTTTTCCACATTTTGTAACATTAGTCTCATTCTAAAATGTATTAAATTGCCCCCCCCCCCCTAATCTACACACACTACCCCATAATGATGAAGTAATAACAGGTTTTTACAAATGTTAGAAAATATATGAGTTAAATTAAATGTCACATTTACATAAGTCTTCAGACCCTTTACTCAGTACTTTTGGCAGCGATTACAGCCTCGAGTCTTCTTGGGTATGACGTTACAAGCTTCGCACCCCTGTATTTGGGGAGTTTCTCCCATTTCTTCTCTGCAGATCCTCTCAAGCTCGGTCAGGTTGGATGGGGAGAGAAGCTGCACAGCTATTTTCAGGTCTCTCAAAGATGTTCTATCAAAGATGCTCTGGCTGGTTCACTCAAGGACTTTCAGAGACTTCCCCGAAGCCACTCTTGTGTTGTCTTGGCTGTGTGCTTAGGGTAGTTGTCCTGTTGAAGGTGAACCTTCACTCCAGTCTGAGGTCCAGGTTTTTATCAAGGATCTCTCTGTACTGTGCTCCGTTAATCTTTCCCCCGATCCTCACTAGTCTCTCAGTCCCTGCCACTGAAAAACATCCCCCCAGCATGCTGCCACCACCATCCTTCACCGTAGGGATGGTGCCAGGTTTCCTCCAGATGCGACACTTGGCATTCAGGCCGAAGAGTTCAATATTGTTTTCATCAGACCAAAGAATCTTGTTTCTCATGGTCTTAGAGTATTTAGGTGCTGGGCTGCCATGTGCCTTTTTACTGAGGAGTGGCTTCCGTCTGGCCAATCTACGATAAAGTTATTGTTGGAGTGCTGCAGAGATGGTTGTCCTTCTGGAAGGTTCTCCCATCTCCACAGAGGAACTTTGGAGCTCTGTCAGAGTGACCATCAGGTTCTTGGTCATCTCCCTGACTAAGGCCCTTCTCCCCCGATTGCTCGGTTTGGCCGGGCAGCCAGCTCTAGGAAGAGTCTTGGTGGTTCCAAACTTCTTCCATTTAAGAATTATGAAGGCCACTGCGTTCTTGAGGCCCTTCAATGCTGCAGACATTTTTGGTTCCCTTCCCCAGATCTGTCTCGGAGCTCTCAGGACAATTCCTCCATAGCTTTGTTTTTGCTCTGACATGCACTTTCAACTGGGACCTTTTATATAGACAGGTGTGTGCCTTTCCAAATCGTGTCCAATCAATTGAATTTACCACAGGGGGGACTCCAAGTTGTAGAAAAATCTCATGGATGATCAATGGAAATAGGATGCACCGGAGCTCAATTTTGAGTCTCATAGCAAAGGGTCTGAATATTTAAGTAAATAAGGTATGTTTTTTACTTGTAATAAATTTGCAAAAATGCTAAACCTGTTTTCGCTTTGTCATTATGGGGTATTACATTTACATTTAAGTCATTTAGCAGACGCTCTTATCCAGAGCGACTTACAAATTGGTGCGTTCACCTTATAACATCCAGTGGATCAGCCACTTTACAATAGTGCATCTAAATCTTTTAAGGGGGTGAGAAGGATTACTTTATCCTATCCTAGGTATTCCTGAAAGAGGTGGGGTTTCAGGTGTCTCCGGAAGGTGGTGATTGACTCCGCTGTCCTGGTGTCGTGAGGGAGTTTGTTCCACCATTGGGGGGCCAGAGCAGCGAACAGTTTTGACTGGGCTGAGCGGGAACTGTACTTCCTCAGTGGTAGGGAGGCGAGCAGGCCAGAGGTGGATGAACGTGTGTTGACTGAGGATTTTACAATACGGCTGTAATGTAACGATGTGGGAAAAGGGAAGGGGTCTGAATACTTTCCGAATGCACTGTGTGTGGTCCGGAGTTGGTACTCCAGCACACAACTATGAATGCTAGCCTAGTTTGATGTCACAAGAAGCTGTTAGTTCCAGCGCGTAGCATTTTTAGACCGAAGCTTTGGTAATTTGCTAACACCTTCCCACCTTCCCTGACCTGGGTGAAAAACGCATACTATATGCCACAACTGAACATGTTTGAGGTGTGTTTGATTAATTTTGAGAAAAAATGAATACAGTATTGGTTCCAATGTACCAGGTAAAGTAAATCAAGCTCAGCTCAGGTATGACATTTATTTGACCTAGTTTTGGAGCACCACTAAATCTTGAAAAGCAGCTGAATTGGGCATAAAAAAAAAACGATTTCTATTCTGCCCAGGAAAGATCACCCTACGGGACCTGAAGCAGTGTAAGTTGTCTCACATCTTCTATGACACCTTCTTCAACATCGAGAAATACCTGGACCACGAGCAGAAAGACCCCTTCTCTGTTGTAAGGGTAACTATTGACTACGACAGGATGTTATTATTGCGCAGGGATGACATATGACCTCAGGGCCTGAGGCCGTGGGGGATGATGGATAATGGAGTTTTGTTGGTTGTCTTTTGTAAGGAGGCTGAGACAGAGGGCCAAGAGATCTCGGACTGGGAAAAATATGCTGCGGAGGAGTACGATATCCTGGTTGCCGAGGAGACTACTACTGATCAGTACAACGACGGGTAAGACAGACGGACTGACTACACTCAACCAGTGTTCTATAATTTACTGGACAGGTTCGCAGAAGCCTCTTGTTGATTTAATGACAAATCTCATCTGTTTCTGTAGAGGAGAAAGTCAATAGTTGAGTTCAGTTGGTTAGAGGACTGACTGCTGTACTGAAGGATAATTTGTCCTTTGACCTATTCTGCAGTAGGAAAGCCAGGGTTAGATTATCACTGTAGATGATATGTATGCCAAGTGTTTCTTTTATTATGGCTTGACTTCAGGAGGATTGCGTAGAATGATTATAGGGGGCCAGTGTGAGGGACCAGGCTGTTAACAGGCTATTGTGTGGTGGTTTTAGGAACACCACAGACTTCTAAAGACAAGCTGGGTAGGATGAGGGAGAGGCTGCTTTGCCTGGCCAGGTAAGAGACCAGGGTGTCTGTCTATCCTCAGGGTGTAGGCTCTCTCTCACTCCTTCACTCCTCCATGCTCGCTCAGTTCCAATTCCACCCCTAGCCTCTAGGTATATTTCTAAAAGGATAGGTAGTAGTGGGTAGGTACATGGTAAGCACTCTACCGTGTCCTCTGATAAGCTTGGGTGTATTTTTTACCATAACTACACTCTTTCTACACTATCTGTTCTTTCAACTCCTAGGACATAGGGAGGTAGGTAGGGGCTACAGGCTGATGTGGAATTGATAAGGCAGCTGTGTTTCAAAACCAATCCCTTCCTCAGCACTCTCAGTGGAACTCCTGTTGTTGTTGTCCTCACCTGTTCATCTCTTGAATGATGCTCCTCCATGGAGTTGATCCCTGCATATCTACTGTACCACTTTTTGCCCTGTCTCATGTAGATACTTTCCACGTGGCTACCCCTACCCCGGCCAACAGCTCTGCACCCCACCCCACACACACACAATTTGCCCAAGCTTCCCCCACTTCTCCTTCACCCAAATCCCGATATCCTACCTTTCTAAAGTCTTTGAAAGCCAAGATAACAGATCACCGACCATTTCAAATCCCACCGTACCTTCTCCACTATGCAATCTGGATTCCGAGCTGGTCATGGGTGCACCTCAGCCACGCTCAAGGTCCTAAACGATATCATAACTGCCATCTTCATCGACCTGGCCAAGGCTTTTGACTGTCAATCACCGCATTCTTATCGGCAGACTCAACAGCCTTGGTTTCTCAAATGATTGCCTCGCCTTGTTTACGGGGGTGCCACAGGGTTCAATTCTCGGGCCGACTCTTTTCTCTGAATATATCAATGATGTCGCTCTTGCTGCTGGTGATTCTCTGATCCACCTATACGCAGACGACACCATTCTGTATACTTCTTCTTGCCCTTCTTTGGACACTGTGTTAACAAACCTCCAGACAAGCTTCAATGCCAAACAACACTTCTTCCGTGGCCTCCAACTGCAAGTTAAACTAAATGCATGCTCTTCTACCGATCGCTGCCCGCCCGTCTAGCATCACTACTCTGGACGGTTGACTTAGGTATTTGTAGTTGTCCACATATTCTAACTGTCTGGTTAGACTGTAGACTCTCCTTCCAGACTCACAGTAAGCATCTCCAATCCAAAATTCAATCTAGAATAGACTTCCTATTTCGCAACAAAGCCTCCTTCACTTATGCTGTTAAACGTACCCTCGTAAAATTGACTACCCTACCTATCCTCAACGATGTAATTTACAAAATAGCTTCCAACACTCTACTGAGCAAATTGGATGTAGTCTATCACAGTGCCATCCATTTTGTCACAAGTCCCATATACTACCCACCATTGCGACCTGTATGCTCTCGTTAGTTGGCCCTAGCTTCATATTCGTCGCCAAACCCACTGGCTCCAGGTCATCTGTCTTTGCTAGGTAAAACCCCGCCTTATCTCAGCTCACTGGTCACCGTAGCAACACA
Organism: Oncorhynchus nerka; assembly: GCF_034236695.1. Classification (NCBI taxonomy): domain Eukaryota; kingdom Metazoa; phylum Chordata; class Actinopteri; order Salmoniformes; family Salmonidae; genus Oncorhynchus; species Oncorhynchus nerka. The sequence goes on along the minus strand of NC_088396.1, from coordinate 3,102,238 downwards.
CACCCGTAGCACACGCAGGAAAATTTCACTTGTCATCTCCAAAGCCAACACTTCCTTTGGCCGCCTTTCCTTCTAGTTCTCTGCTGCCAATGATGAACGAATTGCAAAAAAATAAAAATCACTGAAGCTGGATACTTATAGCTCCCTCACTAACTTTAAGCATCAGCTGTCAGAGCAGCTTACCGATCACTGCACCTGTACACAGCCCATCTGTAAATAGCCCCCCCAACTACCTCATCCCCATATTGTTATTTTTTTTGCACCCCAATCACTCGTGTTAAAGCTAAATTGTAATTATTGGGCCACTAAGGCCTATTTATTGCCTTACCTCCCTAATCTTACATTTGCACACACTGTATATTGACTGTACGTTTGTTTATCCCATGTGTAACTGTTTGTGTCGCTTTGCTTTATCTTGAACAAGTTCTTATTTACAACTACGACCTGGCCAACTGGTTAAATAAAAGGTACAAAAAAGAATATGCAATGCTTTTATTTCACAATGTTGGAACAACTCTCTCGCTCATATATTCCCTGTAGGTATGACAATGCTCTGAGTCACATCTCCAGTGAATTGTGTCTGAGGACAGAGGAGAGACATTTCTTTGAGATCCCCAACCCTCACTGCAATCTGGACTTGGATGAGGACGACTTTGAATAACTAGCACTGGGAGACCAACAAAACAGGGAGAAGAAGCGGCTACGGGATACAGGACATTGAGCAGTTGAACGCCAAACCAGAACCACAAACGTTCACATTAAACAATGGTACAGATACGATCACACAGTAGTGAGTGACGGTCAAACGGCTAACTCTGAACCACAGACACTTGTCAAACTAGGGATGAAAACAAGCGCTACCACCAAACTACAGGACAAACATCACACGGTTACTTAGTGGAAGCTGGCAGCCACAGGAACAGGTAACGTCCACCAGACTCTAGTCAAGAGGGGGAAGTAGCATCTTGATCTGCCAAACGATGCAGGTGCCGTTACCAGCTCTTACCTTTAAGTAGAGGACACTTCAGTCCATGGCCTCAAACCGCCTCACGTTTTGCCTTTTCTTTCTTTACTCAGTTAAGTGACAAACACATTGTTGCAACAGTGATAACAAAGGTGCTGCCGTCATCTTAGCACTGGTGTTAAACATACCTTAATTTGTTTAAATGCTGGTTCCTACTGGGTCCTGGCTCAACACTTTGTTATGTGGTGGCTCGCGAGGCAATTCAGGAGGCCTTGAGTGGGTTGCAGTGTGAAACATTTAGGTCATTAGGAGATCCAAGAGACTTTTAGGTGTGTCGATCACAGCATGAAAGTTTGGTAACCATTAGACAAGAGCCACTGCAGCACACTTGAATTAAGTTAATATCCCACATCAATGACAAACGTTGTTTTGTTACTCATTCTTAGGAATTGGCTAATTCAACATTCCAGAGATATGAACCATATTGAGTCGTTTCTGGTCCGATTGCAAAGTAAAAAAGGTATGGTCTACCTGCTGGGAGGGGCAGGGTAGTAGAGTGCTTGAGCTCAGTCCAAATGTCTGGCAAGGCACAGACTGTCTAACTGTACAATAGAGTTCATCAGAATAACATATTCTGTGTCAATATGCTTTTTGTGTGTGAGATGGAGTTATAAACTGTAAATATTTATTTTGTGCTTGCTGTGTTGCAAAATAGGTGGTCAGATGTTTTAAAAATTGTTTTTAAATATCTGACAAAGTACTTTAATACAGGAAGTAAAATGTATGTTTTGTTCAAATAAAGAATGAAAAAGATTATGGCATTTCATTATGGAAAGAAGCAAGAGCATTTTGTGCGAGTGATATTTATTGATGGTACCATTTCCAATGACAAGTCAATTAAAACAGGTCTGATCAGCTACTATGACCACACACCTTTCCAGACCACACTTGTGTAAAAATCTACCATTAGAACAACAGATGAACAGTGGTGTGTTTCAATCCTATTTAGATATGTAGGTGAGATCTAAGCCATAACACAATCACCTACTAGCTAGGGCACATCTGACTCATTGATAATCATTGTTTATATGACCCTAACCTCTTATACACACAATATGCTTATTTTATAATCAAAATTAAAACGTTGACATTTTCATGAATATGCTTTTAGTGTAAAAACGAGCCCACTAGTATTCCCTAAAAGCTGTTGATATAAACAATTGAGTCATTCTTTCAAGCTTGAGTACAATTTATCATTCTTTAGTATCTAGAGGGACTTTTCCCAAGAGCGAAGTGAAATAACAGCACCAGCAGATACATTGGTTTCAATACAAATAAAAAGAGCTTATATCCATAATGCACCACATCATTGTCCTGGGTAATTAGTCTTAACCTACCATTGGTACAGCATCTTCTCTAAGGAAGACTGTGAAATTGTCTACATGGGCTGGAAGCTGTCAAAGAGCCAGTTCTATTTTGACAGTTGGTTTAAATAAGGTTACAGAAAAATACTCCATGTCTCCTTTCCTACATCTGGATGGGGGAAAGCATACACCAGATTATTTTCTTCCTCTTTCAAAACAGTGCCATGAAGGAGAGGAAGCAAGACTGTTGTCCCTTTTGATAACTAAGATGCGTATAAGGGTGTTTATTCCATCCTTGTCCAGACACGACCCCCAGCCACCTGTGTAGAGATCAATAGGTACTGGGAGTTATAAGCAATATGGTACTACCACATCCTTTCTGATAGGAAAGGTGATAATGTTTGTCATATTGCTCCCATCCATTCTTATAATCGACTCGTCACATACGCTGCTTCTACTATCATGTTGCCTAGTTATATTTAAATCGTACACCTACACATCGACTCGGTACTGGTACCCCAAGTTATCGTTATTTATTATTACTTCACTATTTTCTTTCTCTCCACATTGTTGGGAAGGTCCCGTAAGTAAGCATTTCACTGTTAGTATACACTTATTTTATTCGATCCATCTTCCAGTTCACAGGTCAACCTCCACAGTGTCCACATCCAATTCCTCGTTAGCGTGGAACGGCTCCTCTGATATCACTATGGTCGGCGGGGGTTCCCTGGCGATGGGACCAAGCTCAACCTCTGGCTTCCTGTCCTCTGGGCTGACCGGGTCAAAGACAAATATGATTAATAGAACCATTATACTCTATGGTAAGAAACAGTGAGCCCTGCTTGAATTGCTTTTTAATGCATCCCTTCCTGGGGAAGCAGTCACTGATCTGTACATGATTGAAGAAGGAAACACTGCCTTCAATCATTCATTGTAAAACTTAAAGAAATAAGTATTTGAAAGGAGTAAAAACTTGGCCAGAGTTGGGATCAGTTCCATCTCCAATCCACTTAATTCAGGGTTAGGGTTGGGATAAGTGTTAAAAGTCAGGGTTGGTGTTAGGGTTTCTACCTTGTACTGCTGCTGGCCTTATGGAGCCTCCTTACTTTGGTCTCAGTAGAGGTAAGAGCAGACGGGGACCTCATGTCTCCTATCAAAGACAATATACATTGCTCAATCGAATATGTTCTGTGTGCATGCCGGCCTTTTATGGCACTCTGAAAACTGAATATGCAAGAATAAATCCTATACAAAGCAGTGCAATCACTCATGGAAGTCATGATCAGAAGGTCCCTGTCTTGACAAAATCAAAGTACCTACCATCAGCAGTCGGGCTGTGTCTGACAGAGGGAGAGCGTGAGCGATTGGCTAGAGACGGTTGCTTTAGCGTATCAGAGCTGATGAAGGACACAGCATCTTCCCCCTCAGCTCCAGTAGCCAATAAGGAGGCTCGGTAGTAGATGAGTGGCAGCCAACACTCCTCTCTGTTACTGATGATCTGTTCACTTATGTACCTCTGTAGGTAGGTGTAACTGGAGGGAGAGAGGGACAGGTTTAAGCTAGTCCACTGACATACAAACAGTCTTTAAAGGTCCAATGCAGCCATTTTTATCTCAGTAGTTACCAGAAATGAGTTAATATTAAGTACCTTACTGTGATTGTTTTGAGTTAATAATGGTCAAAAAGAAACATAGCTTCTTAGCAAAGAACAATTTCTCAAGCAAAACTTTTGCTAGGATTGTCAGAGTAGTCTGAGTGGGGAGAGGAAAAGTGAAAACTAGCTGTTAATGACAGAGCAGGTTTGGGATGCTTTCATATTGGTCTAACTGCCTGAAATGTCAGCCTATTTTGGTGGGATGGAGTTCTGGACTGCCTGGTGACATCACCAGATCTAAAAAGGCATTATTTTCAGTTTCACAGTATTATTCCAGCCCCCGTGTGGAAATATATACAGTACCAGTCAAATGTGGACACCTGCTCATTTCAAGTTTTTTTTTATTTGTACTATTTTCTACATTGTAGAATAATAGCAAAGACATCAAAACTATGAAATAACACATGGAATCATGTAGTAACCAAAAAAAAAGTTGAATCAAAATATATTTTAGATTCTTCAAAGTAGCCACCATTTGCCTTTGACAGCTTTGCACACTTTGCATTCTCTCAACCAGCTTCATGAGGAATGTCTTGAAGGAGCACTTGGCTGCTGCTTTTCCTTCACTCTGCGGTCCAACTCATCCCAAAACATCTCAATTGGCTTGAGGTCGGGTGATTGTGGAGGCCAATGTCATCTGATGCAGCACTCCATCACTCTCCTTCTTGGTCAAATAGACCTTTTACGCAGCATGGAGGTGTGTTTTGGGTCATTGGTCCTGTTGAAAAACAAATGATAGCCCCACTAAGCGCAAACCAGATGGGATGGCTTATCGCTGCAGAATGCTGTGTTAACCATGCTGGTTAAGTGTGCCTTAAATTCTAAAATAAAGCGCCATCACACGACCTCCTCCATGGTTCACGGTGGGAACCACACATGCGGAGATCTGTTTACCTACTCTGCATCCAAAAATGTTGAAACATCAGACAGATTTACACCCGTCTAATGTCCATTGCTTGTGTTTCTTGGCCAAAGCAAGTATTCTTATTGGTTTACTTTGTAGCAATTCAACCATAAACCTGATTCACGTGGTCTCCTCTGAACAGTTAATGTTGAGATGTGTCTGTTACTTGAACACTATGAAGCATTTATTTGGGCTGCAATTTCTGAGGTTGGTAACTCCAATGAACTTATCCTCTGCAGTAGAGAACTCTGGGTCTTCCTTTCATGTGGCGGTCCTCATGAGAACCAGTTTCATCATAGCGCTTGATTGTTTTTTGCGACTGCACTTGAAGAAACTTTTCAAAGTTCTTGACATTTTGCAGATTGACTTGGCTTATTTGTGCTGTTCTTTGGTCTTTTACCAAATAGGGCTCTCTTCTGTATACCACCCCTACCTTGTCACAGCACAATTGATTGGCTCAAACGCATTAAGAAATTCCACAAATTAACAAGGCACACCTGTTAATTGAAATGCATTCCAGGTAACTACCTCATCAAGGTTGAGAGAATGCCAAAAGTGTACAAAGCTGTCATCAAGGCAAAGGGTGGCTACTTTGAAAAATCTCATTTTGATTTGTTTAAAACTTTTTGGATTACCTCATAGTTTTGATGTCTTTACTATTAATCTACAATGTAGAAAATAGTGAAAATATAGAAAAACCCTGGAATGAGTAGGTTTGTCCAAACTTTTGACTGCACTTAAGCATGTTATACATATACAGAGAAGAGAACACACACTTACACAATCTTTTTGTCTGGTCTGAGGAGCTTGCTGGAGAACTCGCTGAGGATGGTGAGGTAGGAGAGGTATGGAGGAGAGGGCTTCTCTGCTCTCTGGACAAAGCCCTGAAAAACAAACTCTATACCGTCCCTTCACACACAAAGAGAGAGGAAAAGTGAATGACACGAGCGCATTGAGCGTAGGAAATGTGCTAATAATTGTATTATTAGTATAATTCTTCTGAGTATTATTTTAAACAAATGCTCATAGTACTGGTGTGGTGAAATGAGGCCTCGGAAACCATGATGAATAACATTAAATGGGACGTGAGTGTGCATGTATGCAAGGTTATGAGGGTAGTGTTCACCTACCTATGGATCAGAGTGAGGGACTCTCTGGACTTTGTCTGGTCCCAGCCGAAGGTGAGAGAGAAGCGTCTGGCCAGCTCCTTGATGCTGCTGAATGTTTGGACACCTGAGCTACAGGTGACTCCACTGTCCTGCTCCTGCTTCAGACGCAGGAACAACTGAGGAAAAAGTGACAGAGACATCACTGATCAACTTGGTCACAGTGTAAATGTAAAAAATATAGCTATTTTTAAAACAAGCCATAGAAAGTTGGTTGCAATTTCAGTTTAATCCACCAGAAACGACAGAAAAATAACAAAGATTATGGTTCAACTCAGATATATATTTTTATCAATTAGCATATATATTTTTGGGAAGAAAGAAAATGCGGTATAATCTTTGTAAATGATAAATAGGACTGGTGGAGGGTGGCTACTTTTAAGAATCTCAAATATAACACTTTTTTTTGGTTACTACATGATTCCATGTGTGTTATTTCATAGTTTTCATATCATCACTATTATTCCACAATGTAGAAAATGTGTCCAAACTTTTGACTGGCACTGTATGTATACATTTGTTTTTGAGGGGGGGGGGTGAAACATGACGTAATGAAAAGAGGTGAAGGGGTAGAGTCAGAACAACCCTGGCCCACCTGTTGCAGACAGAGCACCAGCGTGCGAGCACTCTCTATCTTATCCATCTGCCGCGTTCTGCTGAGAGTCTCCTTAATGATGTCACCAAAGTTATTATAATACTGCAGAGAGAGAGAGAGAGAATATCAGTGGTGAGGAGACAGTCATGTCAGAGCCTTTCATGTGGCGTCTGGCCTCTGCCCCCTCACTACAGATAGCTGTATCACTGCGTGTGTGCTTTCTGCTGCTTGTCCCGCTCAGAGAATGCTGATGACCTTACATTCCCTATAATGCTGATGTGCCACACAAAACATACAACTGGATATTCATACCTGTGTGAGAATTCTGATACACTGTTCTAATGTACTGCTCCTATAGTGGTGAGGATGAGGAGGGGTCCTATCCAATATAACCCTAAATCTAGGTTTCCGGTGCGGTATAAATGTTCTACCCAAGTAGAAAACATACAGTGTCTTCAGAAAGTATTCACGACCCTTGACTTTTTCCACATTTAGAATTTCTGGATTCAATTGAGATTTGTTTTGTCACTGGCCTACACACAACACCCCATAATGTCAAAGTGGAATCATGTTTGATTTTTTTTTAAATAAATTCAATAATAAAACCCTGAAATGTCTTGAGTCAAAAAGTATTCAACCCCTTTGTTATGGCTAGCCTAAATAAGTTCAGGAGAAAACATGTGCTTAACAAGTCACATAATAAATTGCATGGGCTCACTCTTTGTGCAATAGTGTTTGACTATTACCTCATCTCTGTACCCCACACATACAGATAATTGTAACGTCCCTCAATTTCAAACACAGGTTCAACCACAAAGACCAGGGAGGTTTTCAAAAGCCTTGCAAAGGACACATTGGTAGATGAGGTAAAAAAAAAATTAAAAAATGAATATCTCTTTGAGCAATCAATACACCCAGCCACCTTTCAACAGGACAATAACCTGAAGCACAAGGCTAAATCTACACTGGAGTTGATTACAAAGAAGAGTGATTGTTTATGATTCACTTAAATCTGCGGTAAGACTTGAATTGTTGTCTAGCAATGATCAACAATCAATTTGACAGAGAGTTAAGAATTTGGAAAATGATGGGGAAATATTGTACAACCCAGGTATACAAAGCTCACAGGGGATTTTTGCATTGACTCAGGGGTGTGAATACTTATGTAAATGAGCTATTTCAGTATTTAATTTTCAATAAATTTGCAAAAATGCCTAAACATTTTCTACTTCATCATTATGGGGTATTGTGTGTAGATGGGTGAGAAAAAAATATGATATTTAATCCGTTTTGAATTCAGGTTGTAACAACAACATGTGGAATAAGTCAAGGGATCTGAATACTTTCCGAATACACTGCATATATCCCTTGAAATATGTATATTGTATGCAGAAATCACTTTGTGATAGTAGCATTACCTTCATGTAATACTTAAAGAGATCAGCAGCCATACTCATCTCCAGCACCCCGTGTACTATGAGTTTACAGAAGCCTGCCAATAAGCTCCTACGTCTGTGGAGCTCCTCCAACCTCCCCTCGCCAGACTCTACATCACTACCTGAGAGAGATGCAGAAAATGAGTAAGGGGAAGAAAAGGATGAACGAGAGGAAAATAAAAAAAAAGAGAAGAAAGAAAGCGGGGAATGAGAGACAGATGAGAGGGAAAGAGTGGTTTAGTTAGTTTCAGGACAACGGGTTTAACAGGTGGAAATAAGTGACAACATGCAACTATAGTTATGACACCATGTGGGTTCAATCTTTCACAGAGCCAATAAAACGCTCGCAGAGGTGAACCAAAGTTAATGCTATTTTCTCACGGAAAAACATTGCCCTTATTTCATAACTTAATGCCTTTGCCCCGAGACTGATCTCCAATCCACCACCTAATAGAAAACAGTGTCTATACTATAATGGCCACGAAGTAAATCAAATAACACAATAGATCTTTATTACATGTTCCAAACCAATAGTCCCATATTGCATTTGTTTGAACATATGAGAAATTCCTTCCTGTGAGCTTATTGACTTATCTGGACTACCCGTGTGAGGACGCAATATTTTCCCATGAGAAAAGCTGTCATCAAGTACCATTGATTATGAATGCCTCCTCTTGACCATCAATACTCAATACACAGTAAATGGCCCACACAAAATACATTCTCGGAGAATAAAGCAGCGCATGCGTTTTCTATCAATCCCGTTTCCTTTTTGTTTAAATATAGAAGAAAAAAAATTCAATAGAACTTTTCCCACTGTGGAATCTGTAAAAAATATATCCAAACGCTATACAAAGCATCCATAGACACGTCACCTAACAAATACTTGGACTAATCTCTTGGACTAATGTATAATGAGTCTGTGTAGAACTGGGTGTGTATTACTGGCTTTCCTACGCGATTTGAAGTCAACTATTAGGTCAGGTTTGAGGAGTAGAATATGAAGTGATTTATAGCCTAGGAGCACCTCTGTGTAGATCCATTTAGCTACGACTGTGGCTGTGAATTTAATATCTGAATGTATTATCATGATTAACTTGTAACAGAAACAGGGAGTGAACTGTAAACCTGTGACATACTGTACATCTGTACCATCCTACAGTCTGACAAAGAAAAACAGTGCCATCTGCTGGGGAAAGGTACAAGTGTGTAAGACACACAGGACGAAACAAAGAGACAGAGGTGCTATTTTCTCTAGCCTCATCTTGTCTTACGAATATAATTTATCATCATCATTGCACTCTAACCTGCCTTAATACATTCCTGCAAACTTTGGACAAACTCCTACTGATTTCCAGTCAAGTTTGGGGACCTGGGGGAGAAGGGGTGAGCAAGTCAGGTAGAGGTATGGTAAGAAGGGGGTGCATTAAGCTCGCCCTCTCTAATAGAGTATCTACAGTAATCAGAAGTAGAGTTGTCAATGGTCTCACCCCTGCTGTGGCTGTCGTACTCTGCTCCAGTGAAGACGTGCTCCAGAATGAAGGCAAGCAGCGCCCTCTGAAGTTTCGGGTCGGGAGTGTAGAGCAGGGGGCCGTAAGACGAGGGATCCCACACTTGCAACTGGTAGTTGTGGGCCGTCAAGACATCACACAGAGACAGGAATGCCTGGGGGGGAGAGGGATGGAGAAAAATAATACAAAGAAGAGAGCGACAGGAGCAAGACAACGTATTAGTTAGTTTCACAGTAAAGAGAGAAGTAGCCAACATTCAGAGAACTACATTTTTTTCTTTTAAACTGACTTGTGGCATGGTTGTCAGAAGTGTTTCTGTTTTAGCTAACTCTTTAGTAGTTGCCATGATGAATATTAGCTCATGCTAGTTGTGCCCTTCACAGATAGCGCAGATGTGTGTCACTCAGTGTCAGTGAGGTTATCATACACAGAGATACTGTAGATGGAAAGGCCTGAGCGGTTGAGGACACAATCAATCACATGACCAGTGAGGTAGAACCAATGGTATGTCCAATGGTGTAAGCAGCACATTGTCACATATGCTGGAGCCACCGAAAGGCAGAAACAACAGAGGAAATGATCATATAAATACTGATTGTTCTTTAAAAAGGTCTAATAAAATCATATTTTGACTATAGTACATTTCTACTCATGGGAAGAGATTGCTGATAGTTTATTAGTTTCACTAATTATCAGAATGAGGTATGGGGGTGGCGGTATAACAAAATCACTAAGATGTAAACGATAACAGAGTCACTAGGACAGTGGAATAACAAAGTTCATAGTTCACTAGTCAATACTGATGCACAACATACAGTACGGGTCCATTTAGACAAAATAACATGGAGGCTAGCAGTCCTGTGTTAAGACCCTTTTCATTGAGCCTGCCTTCTGTCCCAGATGGACAGGATTTACACTTTTGTGACTATTCCATTGAATCCAATGCACCAGTGCAGCTGAAGTATTTAAAGGTTCAGACTAATAGTGCGTCCTACCTGCTCCTTCACACTCTGATCATTGTGGGACAGACAACGTAGACACTTCTCACACAATGCTCTCATCTGACTCCTCTGGGCTACAGCCTTTTCCTGCACAGACATACACACACGGTCAGTCATAGCATTCAATACATCTGTCCAACCGTACAATAAACTATCTAACTGTAAATAAAGCCGGACTAGCTAACTGTAGGAGGTAATATCAGGTGGTCACCCGTGAGGTCAGGGTTTCTCTACTGGTGTTGAGATTCCAGAGGACAGAGTAAGATACATACTGCAGAGCTTCCACTGTCAGCTGAGGGCAGAGAGAGAGGGAGGTCAGAGGTGGTGAGGTATGGTGTTCTCAACTAGGTTTGTGTTTTATACTTCAACTGTACTGTAAAATGCCAAAAGGTTATGTGATGTTCCATATAGGGAGAGCTTGGGGGTTAGTAGGAATGGACTGGTGTGATGTTATTTGACAGAGGGTGATCATAGCTCAGGGCAGGGTATACTATCTACCTGTGTAGGTAATCCACCGTGAATGATCTCCACTGAGAGAAGAGGAAAGACCTGCTCATGCAGTCCCCAACGAGACAGGTCCTGGGCACTACAAGAGAGCAGAGCAGGTGTCACACGCGCAGACACGAACGCAGCCATGATCACCTGCGTGCATACACAGGCACAAATGCACACACACACACACACACACACACACACACACACACACACACACACACACACACACACACACACACACACACACACACACACACATCATCTTACTTGTGGAAAGCAGTGAGTTTCTTCAGTGTGGATAGAATCTCTCCTGTCTTTTCCTCATCAGCAGTGAAGTTGCCATCCTGAGAAGAAAGAGAGAAAGAGAGAGAGAGGGGGAGAGGAATATGGCAACAGATACATAACTCAATCGCCACTCTGTATTAACTACATATATTTATGTATGTGTTACACATGGCATCTCTGTGCCTACCTGCAGTGAGTCACCCAGCAGTGCTGCCAATCTGTCTGCCCAGCATTGGACCACTGCGTCTCTGCCAGGTCGTGCCAGGGGGTGCCAGGCTGTTTCCTCTCCACACAGGCTGAGGTATGAGCGAGCAGCCGCCTCCAGCACTGCAGGGTCAGTGTGGAGCTCCAAAACAGCTCCCATCTCAGCCAGCAAGCCTGACAAAGCCTGGAAGGAAGGGGGACGGAGAAATACTCTTTAAAACAGGGTTGTTCTGACATTTTCTTTAATTTTGGGTGTATTAAAAAAAAAAACACACACTGGCATTGGTGATCTCAAACAAATGGTTGGGTCAATAGACGTTCATGGAGGTTTAACTTTAACCCCTGATCAAGGTCTATGGACTAAATATGTTTTGGACCATTGAAAGTACTGTGAATCATACAAGAATGCTGGAGATCTTTTCCTTCTCAAATCTGATTTAATAGTCTCACCAGCAGAAGGTGTTAAGAGCAGTCGCAAAGTAATTGCTGAGAAGTACATAGCTAGTACATGTCCCGTACACTAATACAATATAATACAATAAATGATTACTAGTCTTGTCATGTATTTCTCACTCATTCATCTCTATGGTATTTGTTTAACATGTTCTTGTTAGTCATTTACCAAACAGTTTATCCAGACCTACTTACAATAAGTGCATTCAACTAAAGTAGGTAAGACGATCACATATCACCATCAATGGAATTTTGCATTTGTTGACAACTTTTACAAGAACAATGTAAAAGTGCTGGCTGGCTATAAAGCACATTTTCAAGAAAGCTGACCTGTGGGAATTCTGCATTTGGCGAATCTGGGTGTAAGTACTGAGGTATCTTCAAAAGAGATGCCACAGTTTCTGGGCTCCCTGAATACTAGGAATATAATTATCACAATCATCATATCACAATTATCACAACCATCATCATTATCATTGTTGTGATTAGTCTGCACACCAGTTGGTTCATTGTAGCAAAAGCCATGTTAGTTGTGAGATTATTAGACGGAATATAACCTGCTGGATTGTAATGCCCTCTAGTGGCAGTAGCCTTAACAGAGTTTAACTAGCAGGAGGATAAAAAGTGTCATATCAATCATTATTGTCATTCTCTTAACCATCATCAGTAGTAACATTATCATCAATGTCATCGCCATCCTTCCTGTCATCACCAGCCCTCCTGTAATATGTTCCCATGAAAGTGTGTGTGTGTGTGTGTGTGTGTGTGTGTGTGTGTGTGTGTGTGTGTGTGTGTGTGTGTGTGCATGTATATGTTCTTACCTTAATCAGCAACTGTGGCAGTACCTTGAGGAAGTGTTCAGTGAGTCTGCCACAGTCATCTACCGGAGACTTTTTTTCTCTGGCACTTACCACCTGTCAAAAACAGTGTTACATTTATAAGATTTGAAAAAATATATATTTATTACTATTATTAACCCATCCACCACCCATACACACATTATTACAACAACGGCATACACCACTGTTCAAAAGTTTGGGGTCACTTAGAAATGTCCTTGTTTTAGAAAAGCAACATATTCGTCCATTACAATAACATAAAATTGATAAGAAATACAGTGTAGACATTGTTAATGTTGTAAATAACTATTGTACCTGGAAACAGCTGATATTTAATGGAATATCTACACAGGCGTACAGAGGCCCATTATCAGCAACTTATCACTCCTTTGTTCCAATGGCACACTGTGTTAGCTAATCCAAGTTTATCATTTTAAAAATGCTAATTGATCATTAGAAAACCCTTTTGCAATTATGTTAGCACAGCTGAAAGCAAAACTGGCCTTCTTTTAAAGAGTTGAGTATCTTGTCAGTCTATTCTTGTTCTGAGAAATGAACACTATTCCATGCAAGAAGTTGCCAAGAAACTGAAGATCTGGTACAACGCTGTGTACTACTGCCTTCATGGAAAAGCGCAAACTGGCTCTAACCAGAATAGAAAGAGGAGTGGGAGGCCCTGATGCACAAGTGAGCAAGAGGACAAGTACTTTCGAGTGTCTAGTTTGAGGAAACAGACACCTCACAAGTCCTCAACTGGCAGCTTCATTAAATAGTACCCGCAACACACCAGTCTCAACGTCAACAGTGAAGAGGCGACTAAGGGACGCTGGCCTTCTAGGCAGAGTTCCTCAGTCCAGTGTCTGTGTTATTTTTCCCCATCTTAATCTTTTATTTTTATTGGCCAGTCTGAGGTACAGCTTTTACATTGCAACTCTGCCTAGAAGGGCAGCATCCCGGAGTCGCCTCTTCACTGTCAATGTTGAGACGGTTGTTTTGCAGTCCCACATACCAGTCAAAGGTTTGGACACACCTACTCATTCCAGGGTTTTTCTTTATTTTTTTTTCATTGTAGAATAATAGTAAAGATATAAAAACTAAGAAATAACACATATGGAATCATGTAGTAACAAAAAAAAAAAAAAGTGTTCCAAATATATTTTAGACTTCAGATTCTTCAAAGAAGCCACCCTTTTCCTTGATGACAGCTTTACACACTCTTGGCATTCTCTCAACCAAGAGGTAGTCATCTGGAATGCATTTCAATTAACAGGTGTACCTTGTGAAAAGTTAATTTGTGGAATTTCTTTCCTTCTTAACATGTTTGAGCCAATCAGTTGTGTTGTGACAAGGTAGGGTTGGTATACAGAAGACAGCCCTATTTGGTAAAAGACCAAGTCCATATTATGGCAAGAGCAGCTCAAATAAGTAAAGAGAAATGACAATCCATCATTACTTTAAGACATGAAGGTCAGTCAATGTGGAACATTTCCAGAACTTTGAAAGTTTAAGTGCAGTCGCAAAAACCATCAAGCGCTATGAAGAAACTGGCTCTCATGTGGAACGCCACAGGAAAGGAAGACCCAGAGTTACCTCTGCTGCAGAGGATAAGTTCATTAGAGTTACCAGTCTCAGAAATCGACAATTAACTGCACCTAAGATTGCAGCCCAAATAAATGCTTCACAGAGTTCAAGTAACAGACATCAACATCAACTGTTCAGAGGAGATGGCGTGAATCAGGCCTTCATGGTCAAATTGCTGCAAAGAAACCACTACTAAAAGGACACCAATAAGAAGAAGAGACTTGCTTGGGCCAAGAAACTCCAGCAATGGACATTAGACCGGTGGAAATCTGTCCTTTGGTCTGATGGGTCCAAATTTGAGATTTGTCTTTGTGTGTCTTCGTGAGACGCAGAGTAGGTGAACGGATGATCTCTGCATCTGTGGTTCTCACCGTGTAGCATGGAGGAGGTGTTATGGTGCTTTGCTGGTGACACTGTCAGTGATATATTCTGCAGCATTCTGCAGCGATACGCCATCTCATCTGGTTTGCGCTTGGTGGGACTATCATTTGTTTTTCAATAGGACAATGACCCAAAACACACCTCAAGGCTGTGTAATTGCGATTATTTGACCAAGAAGGAGAGTGATTGAGTGCTGCACCAGATGACCTGGCCTCCACAATCACCCGACCTCAACCCAAAAGAGTTGGTTTGGGGTGAGTTACGCCGCAGACTGAAGAAACAGTAGCCAACAAATGCTCAGCATATGTGGGAAAAGCATTCCAGGTGACTACCTCATGAAGCTGGTTGAGAGAATGCCAAGAGTGTACAAAGCTGTCAAGGCAAAGGTTGGCTACTTTGAAGAATACCAACTATAAAATGTTTAACGTGTTTAACAATTTTGATTACTACATGATCCATGTGTTATTTCATAGTTTTGATGTCTTACAATTTTTTACATTGTTAAATAATAGTAATAATAGTAAAAAATAAAGAAAAACCCTTGAATGTCAACTTTTTACTGGTACTGTACATACACATTTTGCATACATGGTACTTTTATACAAAGCAGTCACATAACAATAATACATTACTGAACATAAACTCTTTAATCCCAACCCTCAGCCACTCTCAGCACATCCCACCTACTGTATCACCATAGCCCACCCTCGTTTGGTTTCCATGTGCCATATATTTTTCAATTGTGCTGTGATGTTTTACATACATTTTTAACCTTTCTAATCGTATAGTATGCACAGATCATGAGCTTTCCTACGAGTATTATATTACTTATTGACTTATGGCTTTCCAAATCGCCCAACACTGCAATTTATAAGGTTAATTTTAAGTGAATGTTGTGATTATTTTACCATTTCTGAACCTGTGGCCAGAAACCACCTACATAGTGGCAATAACAGAATAAATTGTCATGTACAGTATACCCGCTCTCTGGCGCTCTAGGTCACCTGGCTGCTCATTATTACGCACACCTATCACCATCGTTACGCGCACCAGCACCTCAGACACACCTGGGCTTCATCACCTTCTTGATTACCTTCCCTATATCTGTCACTCCCTTTGGTTCCTTCCCCAGGCGTTATTGTTTCTGTTCCATGCATGTACGCTGCTCGTGTTTCTTGTTTCGTCCATGTTCGTTTATCTATTAAATTATTCCCTCGCTGTACTTGCTTCCCGACTCTCAGCATACACATTAAAGAGATTGTCTCTTTTCAGCAAAATCTACAGAGCTGAGATTGTTGTATGCCCCATATATACAGTGGGGTAAAAAAGTATTGTCAGCCACCAATCGTGCAAGTTCTCCCACTTAAAAAGATGAGAGTCCTGTAATTTTCATCATAGGTACCCACTTCAACTATGACAGACAAAATGAGAAAAGAAATCCAGAAAATCACATTGTAGGATTTTTAAAGAATTTATTTGCAAATTATGGTGGAAAATAAGTATTTGGTCACCTACAAAAAAGCAAGATTTCTGGCTCTCACAGACCTGTAACTTCTACTTTAAGAGGCTCCTCTGTCCTCCACTCGTTACCTGTATTAATGGCACCCGTTTGAACTTGTTATCAGTATAAAAGACACCTGTCCACAACCTCAAACAGTCACACTCCAAACTCCCCTATGGCCAAGACCAAAGAGCTGTCAAAGGACACCAGAAACAAAATTGTAGACCTGCACCAGGCTGGGAAGACTGAATCTGCAATAGGTAAGCAGCTTGGTTTGAAGAAATCAACTGTGGGAGCAATTATTATGAAATGGAATACATACATGACCACTGATAATCTCCCTCGATCTGGGGCGCCACACAAGATCTCACCCCGTGGGGTCAAAATGATCACAAGAACCGTGATCAAAAATCCCAGAACCACACGGGGGGACCTAGTGAATGACCTGCAGAGAGCTGGGACCAAAGTAACAAAGCCTGCCATCAGTAACACACTACGCCGCCAGGGACTCAAATCCTGCAGTGCCAGACGTGTCCCCCTGCTTAAGTACAGTACTTGTCCAGGCCCGTCTGAAGTTTGCTAGAGAGCATTTGGATGATCCAGAAGAAGATTGGGAGAATGTCATATGAAACCAAAATATAACTTTTTGGTAAAAACTCAACTCGTCGTGTTTGGAGGACAAAGAATGCTGAGTTGCATCCAAAGAACACCATACCTACTGTGAAGCATGGGGGTGGAAACATCATGCTTTGGGGCTGTTTTTCTGCAAAGGGACCAGGACGACTGATCTGAGTAAAGGAAAGAATGAATGGGGCCATGTATCGTGAGATTTTGAGTGAAAACCTCCTTCCACCAGCAAGGGCATTGAAGATGAAATGTGGCTGGGTCTTTCAGCATGACAATGATCCCAAACACACCACCCGGGCAACGAAGGAGTGGCTTCGTAAGAAGCATTTCAAGGTCCTGGAGTGGCCTAGCCAGTCTCCAGATCTCAACCCCATAGAAAATCTTTGGAGGGAGTTGAAGGTCCGTGTTGCCCAGCAACAGCCCCAAAACGTCACTGCTCTAGAGTAGATCTGCATGGAGGAATGGGCCAAAATACCAGCAACAGTGTGTGAAAACCTCGTGAAGACTTACAGAAAACATTTGAACTCTGTCATTGCCAACAAAGGGTATATAACAAAGTATTGAGAAACTTTTGTTCTTGACCAAATACCTATTTTCCACCATAATTTGCAAATAAATGTATTAAAAATCCTACAATGTGATTTTCTGGATTTTCATTTTGTCTGTCATAGTTGAAGTGTACCTATGATGAAAATTACAGGCCTCTCATCTTTTTAAGTGGGAGAACTTGCACAATTGGTGGCTGACTAAATACTATTTTGCCCCACTGTAACTAACCAATCATAATAGAAATAATAACAGCCCAATATATATATATATATACATGAATATAAGAAAGTCCTAGCAAGGCTATAAGTCCTAGCAAGGCTATAAGCATGTTGGCGCAGCCCGGTCAGTTCATTGGATCCAAATGTTTTGAATCGGTAGGGTAGCCTAGTGGTTAGAGCGTTGGACTAGTAACCGAAAGGTTGCAAGTTCAAACCTCCGAGCTGACAAGGTACAAATCTGTCGTTCTGCCCCTGAACAGGCAGTTAACCCACTGTTCCTAGGCCGTCATTGAAATTAAGATTTTGTTCTTAACTGACTTGCCTAGTTAAATAAAGGTCAAATAAAATAAAATAAATTGTTTGACGTTTTTGAGGAAAAAATGTATAGAAATCTACCTGAGGTCAGAAGTTTACATTCACATTACAAAGTCATTAAAACTAGGTTTTTCAACCACTCCACACATTTCTTGTTAACAAAGTATAGTTTTGGCAAGACGGTTAGGACATCTACTTTGTGCATGACACTGACATTGTAGTAATTTTTCACAGACAGATTATTTCACTGTATCACAATTCCAGTGGGTCAGAAGTTTACATACACTAAGTTGACTGTGCCTTTAAACAGCTTGGAAAATTCAAGAAGCTTTAGAAGCTTCTGATGGGCTAATTGACATCATTTGAGTCAATTGGGGGTGTAGCTGTGGATGTATTTCAAGGCCTACCTTCAAACTCAGTGCCTCTTTGCTTGACATCATGGGAAAATCAAAAGAAATCAGCCAAGACCTCAAAAAAACAATTGTAGACCTCCACAAGTCTGGTTCATCCTTGGGAGCAATTTCCAAAAGCCTGAAGGTACCACGTTCATCTGTACAAATAATAGTACGCAAGTATAAACACTATGGGACCACACTGCTGTCATACCGCTCAGGAAGGAGACGCGTTCTGTCTCCTGGAGATGAACGTACTTTAATGCCAAAAAGAGCAAATCAATCCCCAGAACAGCAGCAAAGGACCTTGTGAAGATGCTGGAGGAAACCAGTACAAAAGTATCTATATCCACAGTAAAACGAGTCCTATATTGACATAACCTGAAAGGCCCCTCAGCAAAGAAAAAGCCACTGTTCCAAAACCGCCATAAAATAGCCAGACTACGGTTTGCAACTGCACAGGGGGACAAAGACCGTACTTTTTGGAGAAATGTCCTCTGGTCTGATGAAACAAAAATAGAACTGTTTGTCCATAATGACCATTGTTGTATTTGGAAGCCAAACACCACTATCCCAACCGTGAAGCACGGGGGTGGCAGCATCATGTTGTGAGGGTGCTTTGCTGCAGGAGGGACTTGTGCACTTCACAAAATAGATGGCATCGTGAGAAAGGAAAATTACGTGGATATATTGAAGCAACATCTCAAGACACCAGTCAGGAAGTTAAAGATTGGCCACAAATGAGTCTTCCAAATGGACAATGACCCCAAGCATACTTCCAAAGTTGTGGCAAAATGGCTTAAGGACAACAAAGTCAAGGTATTTGAGTGGCCATCACAAAACACTGACCTCAAACCTCAATCCTGGGCAGAACTGAAAAAGCGTTTGTGAGCAAGGAGGCCTACAAACCTGACTCAGTTACACCAGCTCTGTCAGGAGGAATGGGCCAGAATTCACCCAACTTATTGTGGGAAGTTTGAGGAAGGCTACCTGAAATGTTTGACCCAAGTTAAACAATTTAAAGGCAATAATACCAAATACACTCAATTAGTATGGAAACTTCAGACCCACTGCGACTGTGATACATTTTTGGGGGAAATAAATCCTTCTCTCTACTATTATTGTGACATTTCACATTCTTAAAATAAAGTGGTGATCCTAACCGACCTAAGACAGGGATTTTTTTACTAGGATTAAATGTCAGGAATTGTGAAAAACTGAGTTTAAATGTATTTGGCTTAGGTGTATGTCAACTTCAACCGTATATATATATATATATATATATATCCAGACCAGGTCTTTATGTCTATTACATGCAAGACATATTTCATATAGTCCTCATTATATCCTGTTTTATTCTGACAGAAAAGGAAAAAGTAGCATAGATGCTAATGACTGCCAGTAAAAATGTGTTTTAGGGATTCCTTTCTGGGTAGTGTGATGCCTAAATTCAACTTAGAATCGACTCGGACATGGTACGATAGCCAAGAATACATGTACCACTAAAAAATCCAGAAGGAGTAAACCTGTAAAACCAACCCTCTCTCCAACCACACACACACCTTTTGTTTTTATCCCCGGGTCGTTGCTCTATCACCTTGGCTGTTTTACACCTAGACCTATATCATTAGAATAGAAAAGGTCGCGGAAATAGCTTATATAGAAATACATAATATACCTCTCGCTTAGAGAAGTGCTTCCATAAGACAGTTACGGTGTTGGTTCTACCGTTAACTTTAATCTGTTTATCCCAGTGTTAAACAGCCCACACACACTAAAGACAATAACCCTGTTGACAATACGTAATCCATTTGCCGGTATGTATCGGGAACAATAACATGTCCTTTATATTTTAATATTGAGAAACATTTGTTAAATGTAAAAGGATAATGACACCAATTATTTTAGGATTGTATAGGCCTGCCTACTCCAAAAGACAACCAAGGCAGGTTTTTAATTCTGTAATCCATTATCCTAGATTTTAAATGCACTGCTCAAATAAATAAAGGGAACACGAAAATAGCACTTCCTAGATCTGAATGAATGAAATATTCTTATTAAATACTTTTTTCTTTACATAGTTGAATGTGCTGACAACAAAATCACACAAAAATGATCCATGGAAATCAAATTTATCAACCCATGGAGGTCTAGATTAAAGTGGAAAACCACACTACAGGCTGATCCAACTTTGATGTAATGTCCTTAAAACAAGTCTAAATGTGTGGCCTCCATGTGCCTGTATGACCTCGCCTGGGCATGCTCCTAATGAGGTGGCGGATGGTCTCCTGAGGGATCTCCTCCCAGACCTGGACTAAAGCATCCGCCAACTCCTGGACAGTCTGTGGTGCAACGTGGCGTTGGTGGATGGAGCGAGACATGATGTCCCAGATGTGCTCAATTGGATTCAGGTCTGGGGAACGGGCGGGCCAGTCCATAGCATCAATTCCTTCCTCTTGCAGGAACTGCTGGCACACTCCAGCCACATGAGGTCTAGCATTGTCTTGCATTAGGAGGAACCCAGGGCCAACCGCACCAGCATATGGTCTCACAAGGGGTCTGAGGATCTCATATCGGTACCTAATGGCAGTCAGGCTACCTCTGGCGAGCACATGGAGGGCTGTGCGGCCCCCCAAAGAAATGCCACCCCACACCATGACGGACCCACCTCCAAAACGGTCATGCTGGAGGATTTTGTAGGCAGCAGAACGTTCTCCACGGCATCTCCAGACTGTCACGTCTGTCACATGCTCAGTGTGAACCTGCTTTCATCTGTGAAGAGCACGGGGAGCCAGTGGCGAATTTGCCAATCTTGGTGTTCTCTGGCAAATGCCAAACGTCCTGCACGGTGTTGGGCTGTTAGCACAACCCCCACCTGTGGACGTCGGGCCCTCATACCACCCTCACGGAGTCTGTTTCTGACCGTTTGAGCAGACACATGCACATTTGTGGCCTGCTGGAGGTCATTTTGCAGGGCTCTGGCAGTGCTCCTCCTGCTCCTCCTTGCACAAAGGTGAAGGTAGCGGTCCTGCTGCTGGGTTGTTGCCCTCCTACGGCCTCCTCCACGTCTCCTGAGGTACTGGCCTGTCTCCTGGTAGCGCCTTCATGCTCTGGACACTACGCTGACAGACACAGCAAACCTTCTTGCCACAGTTCGCATTGATGTTCCATCCTGGATGAGCTGCACTACCTGAGCCACTTGTGTGGGTTGTAGACTCAGTCTCATGCTACCACTAGAGTGAAAGCACCGCCAGCATTAAAAAATGACCAAAACATCAGCCAGGAAGCATAGGAACTGAGAAGTGGTCTGTGGTCACCACCTGCAGAACCACTCCTTTATTGGGGGTGTCTTGCTAATTGCCTAGAATTTCCATCTGTTGTCTATTCCATTTGCACAACAGCATATGAAATTTATTGTCAATCAGTGTTGCTTCCTAAGTGGACAGTTTGATTTCACAGAAGTGTGATTGACTTGGAGTTAAACAACACAATGTAAGTTTTCCCTTTATTTTTTTGAGCAGTGTATATTTGCTATTGCAATCAGTACAATATAAAATCAGGTAAGCCCTGAAATTTAAGTGATACTCATTGTTGAATATCATTCCAGAAAGGATTTGTAAGAGAGCAATAAAACAAGAGTTATATTACATAAATGTATTTCTGTTCAACGAAAAATGCCAAAATATATAAACTCAGCTTAAAAAAATAAGAAACATCCCTTTTTCAGGACCATCTTTCAAATATAATTTGTAAAAATCCAAATATCTTCATTGTAAAGGGTTTAAACACCGTTTCTCATGCTTGTTGAACCATAAACAATTAATGTACATGCACCTGTGGAACGGTCATTAAGACACTAACAGCTTACAGACAGTAGGCAATTATAGTCACAGTTATGAAAACTAAGGACACTAAAGAGGCCTTTCTACTGACTCTGAAAAACAACAAAAGAAAGATGCCACGGGTCCCTGCTCATCTGCGTAATCGTGCCTTAGGCATGCTCCAAGGAGGCATGAGGACTGCAGATGTGGCCAGGGAAATAAATTGCGAGACACCTAAGACAGCCATACAGGGAGACAGGACGGACAGCTGATCATCCTCGCAGTGGAAGACCACGTGTAACAACACCTACACAGGATCGTTACATCCGAACATCACACCTGCGGAACAGGTACAGGATGGCAACAACAACTACCAGAGTTACACCCAGGAATGCACAATCCCTCCATCAGTGCTCAGACTGTCCACAATAGGCTGAGAAAGGCTGGACAGAGGGCTTGTAGGCCTGTTGAAAAGGCAGGTCCTCACCAGACATCACCGTTGGCAATCCCACTGTCGCTGGACCAGACAGGACTGGCAAAAATTGCTCTTCACAGACGAGTCGCGGATTTGTCTAACCAGAGGTGATGGTCGGATTCGCGTTTATCGTTGGAGGAATGAGCATTACACCGAGGCCTGTACTCTAGAGCGGAATCGATTTGGAGGTGGAGGGTCCATCATGGTCTGGGGCGGTGTGTCTCAGCATCATCGGACTGAGCTCATTGTCATTGCAGGCAATCTCAACGCTGTGCGTTACAGGGAAGACATCCTCCCCCCTCATGTGCTACCCTTCCTTACAGGCTCATCCTGACATGGCTCTCCAGCATGACAATGCCACCAGCCATACTGCTCGTTCTGTGCGTGATTTCCTGCAAGACAGGAATGTCAGTGTTCTGCCATGGCCAGCGAAGAGCCCGGATGTCAATCTCATTGAGCACGTCTAGGACCTGTTGGATCAGAGGGTGAGGGCTAGGGCCATTCCCCCCAGAAATGTCTGGGAACTTGCAGGTGCCTTGGTGGAAGAGTGGGGTAACATCTCACAGCAAGAACTGGCAAATCTGGTACAGTCCATGAGGAGGAGATGCACTGCAGTACTTAATGCAGCTGGTGGCCACACCAGATACTGACTGTTGTTTTTATTTTGACCCATCAGGACACATTATTCAATTTCTGTTAGTCACAGGTCTGTGGAACTTGTTCAGTTTAAGTCTCAGTTGTTGAATCTTGTTATGTTCATAACAAATATTTACACATGTTAAGTTTGCTGAAAATAAATGCAGTTGACAGTGATCAGACGTTTCTTTTTTTTGCTGAGTTCATATTTTAAGGCCAAAAACATAATCACAGATACAACTAAAAGCAAGGGTTTCATCCAGCATTTACCTGTCCAATCATGTGAAAGAATCATTTTCAAACAGGGCAGTTCTATGCTGCGGTCTGACTCCCTAATCTTCTCCCCAAAGAGTGCACTTACTCAAAGCGTTAGGTTGGAGGTGTAATAAATATGGTATACACCATTACCAATCCAATGTTCTTAAATCCTTGTGGGTTAGTAAACGAGTCCATATGTCAAGAAGAATGGGTGATAATGGTAATTGCACTTCAGCCTCTCCAACACACTGACCTTCTTGCATGTGCTCCTTCCCGCCAGCAGGGGTCCCTCTACTGCCTGACGCACTGACGCCACCAATAACTCTACAACCAGAGACTGCTCTCCAGCACTCAGATCTGAGGACACACACATCATATGATATGATGCACACATAGAAACAAACACACAAATGCATATTACAGGACAGACAGCTTTTGCACTCTGCATACACCCTCTGGTGCTATTGCTCTGTCACTTAGCATAGGCTAATTTAGCTGGGGTTTAGAACAAATATGAAACCGTTGCTAGTTTAGCGCTCAGTTGTGCGTTAGGTTAAACGTGACTGCAAGTTAAAACTCCCTTTGAAGGCTAAACCTGAATTAACCAAGGAGAGAGCAATAGACCCCATTTATTCAAAACAGCACTATTCCCTGGCTAATATTCCAAATTAGGGTGCCATTCTGGACACCATCCCTGGTTTTCCCAGTTCTAAATCAGATGCTGATGTCATGTGGCTCAGAGTGTGGGTGTAAGCAAAGAACTACAGGGGTGTTGACATAGATGATAGGAGCACAACATAGTCATTGGAGTACACACACATTGTTAAACATGTAGGCTTGAAAATCGAATTAAAATAAATCACATAATTACTTTAAGAAATTATTGTTTAATAACTAGTATAAGATGTCAATAAGTGTGTCTATTTTTTAATTAACGATTAATTACAGGACAGGACTCTTATTATGAAGTATTCCCAAAAAAATCATGACCGGAAGTGCTTCAGATTCAAAACAAGAGGATGGCGGGGCAAGCGAAGCCTGGCAAAGATTTTGGACGAAGGGACGAGAGGTCGGAAATGACGGTGAATAGTGCGGACGAAATGGAGAAAAAGTTAGTGAAGCAACAGCTGAATAGCCACACCAAAACGTACAATATCAAAAGTCAAGCCAAGCTATTGTTTATAGGGAAAATATGAGCATTTATTATATTGCGGCAAACATTAGTTGGAACTTATTTTAGCCAAAGAAAATGGCTCAACAGAATGAAACAAAACACTTATGAACTAGTTAAAAGTTTGGAACAGGCTATATTGCAGCAATTACCAACAAACGGCTAGTGCCTACCGTACCCAACAAATGACATCAATAGGCTGAGATCAATAATATTTATTCTACAACAGGCCTAACTATTTACGGACCACACCATTTAAAAAAGACAAATCAAATTGAATTTCGCCAACAAAAATGTCTCAACAGAATGAAACAAAACTAATTTTGTACATTTCAACTGAATTAGATGAATAAATATTCCTACAATAACAATGCTATACAATAATAATAATAAAATAAATTATAAATACAAAAATAAATAAAAGTTCCAAAATTACATCCTACCTGGATAGCGAGTTGCACACAGTAGTCTGCATTTGGCAACGCCAACATTCTTCTCAGACATTCCCCTTGTAGGCGTTTCACTATAGGCATACCACTGAGTTTCTAAACCATACTGTACTATCTTTGGGCATACTCTTTTTCCTCTAATTTTTGTTTACGTCAAGGAAAGATGCCTCCATCTTCACAATCAACAGTAGCCAAGGCCAGGGCTCCTCTCTCACTTTCCTCAGCAGCAGGAGCGGGCATGTCAGGCAGCGCAAAAGGAGTGAGAGAACGGTGGTGTATGATAGGAAACCAAATCTGGGATTTATTTTGACCAACTACAATTTTATTTATCGGCTTTTCATTATAATTTTTGCGGCCAAATGCCGGCTGTTACCAGCTAACGGAAACCCTGATACACACTGACCTGCATCCTGAGTGGAGGGGTCCTGTAGCAGTAACGAGGTAAGAGATGACCAGTCCTTCAGCATGGCACCAGCACAGTCCCACAGACTGTCTACCAGGTATACTACATGCTGATGGAGCTAGAAAGAGAATAGACACATTCACTGTCCACCTGTGCTGATGTAGAAACAGAATACATACCAACACACAGGCACTTTCTCTTACCTCACTGTCCTGGTAGAAGTGCAGCAGAGCCCTCACTCTGGCTGTCGTCAGCTGTGTGTGTGTGTCCTGCTCACTCGCCCCCTCTCGGAGGTCAGGTGCCGGAGTAGGGGAGCTGAGCAGCCTAACAGCAGAGATGAGAATGTCACCAGTGACTCTGGCCCCCATTCAGAGTAATCTCACTATTATAGATACCCCAGCTAATGTATATGGTCTATGGCCAACCCACTGCACTGACCGTGTGTAGAGCAGCTCTCCTGCAGTGGTAGCCAGAGGACGATGTGAGGAGTACACCAACTGGAACAGCTGCTTATAGTCCTCAGGATTAATAACCTCATCAGCTGACCTGAGAGGTAGGGGAAGGGAGGGGTTGGAGAGATAAAGAAAAGGAAAGAAGGGGCGATGGCCAAAGAGAGATAGATGGCCAAAGAGAGGAGGGGAAGTTGATTAAGTATTTTAGAATGGATGTCATATTAGCACCTTTATCCTCAAACTTTTGGTGATGTAACAATACGCGAGCGCCTCCAACAATTCCCCGTGAAATGACCCGCTGCAAACAAGCAGCGAATTGAACAGTCATTTTGACCAAGTGGCATTCGTGATAATGTGTATCCAAGTCTCTGTGTTGTGGTGTCAACACATTTCATATTCACTCGACATTTGAGGATTTGAAAGCGTTCAGAAATAAACAGCGCAACTCAAAAGCATCAATTATAACCTAACAACCGAGGAGATTCTGGATGCTCTCTGAATGTTCAGACAGAAACAGCAATGACCAAACCCAATAAATACTGTATATGTCTCTGGATAGTTTGTGTGTGCAAAAGAGAGACAATGACTCACTGGGAGATGAGTATGAGTAGTCTCAGGGTCTGAACTGCCACCTCGTGGTCCTTGTCCAGAGTCATAGAGATCATCCTGTCCTGTAGAGAGCAGATAGCACAGTTAAAAGGGTAAATATGCAGTTGAAAAAAAGCTGACACACACACACACACACACACAGTACCAGTCAAAAGTTTGGACACACCTAATCATTCCAGGGTTTTTCTTTATTTTGACTATTTTCTACATCGTAGAATAGTGAAAACATCAACACTGATATAACACATATGAAATAATGTAGTAAACAAAATAGTGTTAAAACAAATCAAAATATATCTTAGATTCTTCAAAGACGCCACCCTTAGCCTTGATGACAGTTTTGCACACTCTTGACATTGTCAACCAGCTTAATTGTATTTTTTACATTTCTTTTCACTTTTTTTTAACCAGGTAGGCCAGTTGAGAACAAGTTATCATTTACAACTGCGACCTGGCCAAGATAAAGCAAAGCAGTGCGACAAAAACAACAGAGTTACACAAAAAAACATATAGTCAATAACACAATAGACAAATCTATGTACAGTGTGTGCAAATGTAGAAGAGTAGGCAATAAATAGGACATATATTTTTTTACCCCCTTTTTCGTGGTATCCAATTGTTAGTAGTTACTGTCTTGTCTCATCACTACAACTCCTGCACGGACTCGGAAGAGGCGAAGGTCGAGAGCCATGCGTCCTCCGAAACACAACCCAACCAAGCCGCACTGCTTCTTAACACAGCGCGCATCCAACCCGGAAGCCAGCCGCACCAATGTGTCGGAGGAAACACTGTACACCTAGCGACCTGGTCAGCGCGCACTGCGCTCGGCCTGCCAGAGGAGTCGCTAGTGCACGATGAGACAAGGATATCCCTGTCGGCCGAACCCTCGCTAACCTGGACGACGCTAGGCCAATTGTGCACCGCCACATGGGCCTCCAGGTCGCAGCCGGCTGCGACAGAGCCTGGGCTCAAACCCAGAGTCTCTGGTGGCACAGCTAGCACTGTGTAGGAGTGCCTTAGACCATTGCGCCACCTGAGAGGCCCCAAATAAGCCATATATTTTTATTATTTTTTCATTATTTCACCTTATTTAACCAGGTAAGCTAGTTGAGAATAAGTTCTCATTTACAACAGCGACCTGGCCAAGATAAAGAAAAGCAGTGCGACACAAACACAGAGTTACACATGGAATAAACAAGCGTACAGTCAATAACACAATAGAAAACAAATTGAAAAAAATACTATATACAGTGTTTGTAAATGGCATGAGGAGGTAAGGCAATAAATAGGCCATAGTAGCGAAGTAATTACAATTTAGCAAATTAACACTGGAGTGATAGATGAGCAGATGATGTGCAAGTAGAAATACTGATGTGCAAAAGAGAAGAAAAGTAAATAGAAACAATATTGGGATGAGGTAGGTAAATTGGGTGGGTTATTTA
This sequence comes from Oncorhynchus nerka, assembly GCF_034236695.1. Taxonomy (NCBI): domain Eukaryota; kingdom Metazoa; phylum Chordata; class Actinopteri; order Salmoniformes; family Salmonidae; genus Oncorhynchus; species Oncorhynchus nerka. Next base: position 3,074,087 of record NC_088396.1, on the reverse strand, counting down.
CAGATGGGCTATGTACAGCTGCAGTGATCGGTTAGCTGATGTTTAAAGTTAGTGAGGGAAATATAAGTCTCCAGCTTCAGTGATTTTTGACATTTGTTCCAGTCACTGGCAGCAGAGAACTGGAAGGAAAGGCGGCCAAAGGAGGTGTTGGCTACGGGGATGACCAGTGAGATATACCTGTTGGAGAGCGTGCTACGGGTGGGTGTTGTTATCGTGACCAGTGAGCTGAGATAAGGCGGAGCTTTACCTAGCATAGACTTATAGATGACTTTGAGCCAGTGGGTCTGGCGACGAATATCTAGCGAGGGCCAGCCGACTAGAGCATACAGGTTGCAGTGGTGGGTGGTATAAGGGGCTTTGGTAATAAAACAGATGGTACTGTGATAGACTGCATCCAGTTGCTGAGTAGAGTGTTGGAAGCTATTTTGTAGATGACATCGCCGAGTTGAGGATCGGTAGGATAGTCAGTTTTACTAGGGTAAGTTTGGCGGAGTGAGTGAAGGAAGCTTTGTTGCGAAATAGAAAGCAGATTCTAGATTTGATTTTCGATTGGAGATGTTTAATATGAGTCTGGAAGGAGAGTTTGCAGTCTAGCCAGACACCTAGGTATTTGTAGTTGTCAACATATTCTAGGTCAGAACCGTCCAGAGTGGTGATGCTAGTCGGGCGGGCGTGGGCAGCAAATTGGTTGAAGAGCATGCATTTAGTTTTACTAGGATTTAAAAGCAGTTGGAGGCCACAGAAGGAGTGTTGTATGGCATTGAAGCTCGTTTGGAGGTTTGTTAACCGTGTCCAAAGGGCCAAATATATACAGAATGGTGTTGTCTGCGTATAAGTGGATCAGAGAATCACCAGCAGCAAGAGCGACACAATTGATATATACAGAGAAAAGAGTTGGCCCGAGATTTGAACCCTGTGGCACCCCCATAGAGACTGCCAGAGGTCCGGACAACAGGCCCTCCAATTTTACACACTGAACTCTATCTGAGAAGTAGTTGGTGAACAAGGCGAGGCAGTCATTAGAGAAACCAAGGGTATTGAGTCTGCCGATAAGAATGCAGTGATTGACAGTCGAAAGCCTTGGCCAGGTCGATGAAGACGGCTGCACAGTGCTATCTTTTATTGATGGCAATTATGATATAATTTAGGACCTTGAGCGTGGCTGAGGTGCACCCATGACCAGCTTGGAAACCAAATTGCATAGTGGAGAAAGTATGCATTTAATGCATTTGAGACAATCAGTTGTGTGGTGACAAGGTAGGGGTGGTATACAGAAAATAACCCTATTTGGTAAAAGACCAAGTCCATATTATAGCAAGAACAGCTTAAATAAGCAAAGACAAAATGACAGTCCATCATTACTTTAAGACATAATTAAATGCTTCACAGTTCAAGTAACAGACATCTCAACATCAACTGTTCAGAACAGACTCAGAATCAGGCCATCATGGTCGAATTTCTGAAAAGAAACAAATACAAAAGGACACCAATAAGAAGAAGAGACTTGCTTGGGCCAAGTAACATGAGCAAAGGACATTAGACCGGAGGAAATCTGTCCTTTGTTCTGATGAGTCCAAATTTGAGATTTTGGGTTCCAACCAGCGTGTCTTTATTTAGAATTCAAGGCACACTTAACCAGCAAGGCTACCACAGCATTCTGCAGCGATATGCCATCCCATCTGGTTTGCACTTAGTGTCATTTGTTTTTCATCAGGACAATGACCCAACAGGCTGTGTAAGGACTATTAGACCATGAAGGAGAGTGATGGAGTGCTGCATCAGACCTCCACAATCAGCCAACCTCAACCCAATTGAGATGGTTTGGGATGAATTGGACTGCAGAGTGAAAGAAAAGCAGCCAACAAGCGCTCAGCATATGTGGGAATTCGTTCAAGACTGTTGGAAAAGCATTCCAGGTGAAGCTGGTTGAGAGAATGCCAAGAGTGTCCAAAACTGTCATCAAGGCAAAAGGTGGCTGCTTTGAAGAAAGTGTTTAATACTTTTCTGGTTACTACATGATTCCTTGTGTTATTTTATAGTTTTGATGTCTTCAATATTATTCTACAAAAATAAAGTGGGTGTGTCCAAACTTTTAACTGGTACTTTTAACTGGTCTCCCACACTTTCTATTCTGATTAGAGCCAGTTTACACTGTTCTGTGAAGGGAGTAGTACACACCGTTGTACGAGATCTTCAGTTTCTTGGCAATTTCTCACATGGAATAGCCTTCATTTCTCAGAACAAGAATAGACTGACGCGTTTCAGAAGAAAGGTCTTTGTTTCTGGCCATTTGAGCTTGTAATCAACCCACAAATGCTGATGCTCCAGATACTCAACTAGTCTAAAAAAAGGCCAGTTTTATTGCTTCTTTAATCAGAACAAGAGTTTTCAGCTGTTCTAACAATTGCGAAAGGGTTTTCTAATGATCAATTAGCCTTTTAAAAAGTATAAAATTGGATTAGCTAACACAACGTGCCATTGGAACACAGGAGTGATGGTTGCTGATAACGGGCCTCTGTCTGCCTATGTCGATATTGCATAAAGAGAATCTGCCGTTTTCAGCTATAATAGTAATTTACAACATTAACAATGTATTTCTGATCACTTATGTTATTTTAAATGGACAAAAACATTGCTTTTCTTTAAAAAAAACTAGGAAATGTCTAAGTGACCCCAAACCTTTGAACGGTAGTGTTAAATACATGTAGCAACAGCGGATTGCCCATTTAACACGCATGTATCTACCCACACACACACACACACAGGCAAGCACGCACATGCAGTATACTCACACACACACACTGGGTCGTGCGCAGGCACATGTACTGTACACACATACTGTACCTTGAAGCGGCTGTTGAAGAGGTCTAGTTTGGGCAGGAGGAGCGGGTCTCCATACAGACCCTGTAGCCCCAACACACACTTCAGACGCACGTCAGGTAGCTAGGGGGAGGGGGAAGAGTGTGTGTACAGTTTAAAATTGTGTTTATGTGTAACAGAGGGAATTCTGTCCCTGTCCTCCTCAGCCAGGACATGATCCCAGCATCCTCTGCACAACACATCGTCACTTGAAGAGAACTGCAAACCAAGAAGCTATCCTGTCACACCTTGAGCAGTTAACTTTAGAGCTCAGTGACATTGACATCAGCTAACACCTTGCAACATCTGGTTAGATTCTGCAATTGTGACAACAAAATAACGTGTTCTAACGGAAAACAAATTACACAAAAGGATACACTGACTTAAAACGTCAACAAGCATTTGTTTCTGCAAGTAAAGATGGTTAAGCTAATTAACCAAGACTCCTAACTAAATGTGTCTTTGTGCAGGCTACATGTTTTTGTTGTGGTGGTTGTTGTTGCTTACCTTGTCATGCATCATCCAGCCCATGTATTTGAGGTAGCTGTCAGTCAGAAACACTGGACTGTAAAGTTTCATCCATACAGCCAGCTCTTCCATACACATGGACCGGATCTCTGGGAGCACATCCCTACAGAAGACAAAATATAAACAATTACTTTTATTACAAGTACAGTATCAGTCAAAAGTTGACACACCTAGAATGCCGAGAGTGTGCAATGCTGTCATCAAGGCAAAGGGTGGCTACTTTAAAGAATCTCACTTGTTTGATTACTAAAAGATTCCATATGTGTAATTTTATAGTTTTGATGTCTTCACTATTGTTCTACAATGTAGAAAATAGTAAAAATAAAGAAAAATCCTGGAATGAGTAGGTGTGTTCAAACTTACTGTAGATGTAATACAGTACATGCAATAGTCAATAGTCTACTTCAACTGTCTAAATACTTATTTTGAAAATGCATTTCTGATCCATAGTGCCTTGCGAAAGTATTCGCCCCCCTTGAACTTTGCGACCTTTTGCCACATTTCAGGCTTCAAACATAAAGATATAAAACTGTATTTTTTTGTGAAGAATCAACAACAAGTGGGTATGTCTATCAGTTTTGCACATCGAGAGACTGACATTTTTTCCCATTCCTCCTTGCAAAACAGCTCGAGCTCAGTGAGGTTGGATGGAGAGCATTTGTGAACAGCAGTTTTCAGTTCTTTCCACAGATTCTCGATTGGATTCAGGTCTGCACTTTGACTTGGCCATTCTAACACCTGGATATGTTTATTTTTGAACCATTCCATTGTAGATTTTGCTTTATGTTTTGGATCATTGTCTTGTTGGAAGACAAATCTCCGTCCCAGTCTCAGGTCTTTTGCAGACTCCATCAGGTTTTCTTCCAGAATGGTCCTGTATTTGGCTCCATCCATCTTCCCATCAATTTGAACCATCTTCCCTGTCCCTGCTGAAGAAAAGCAGGCCCAAACCATGATGCTGCCACCACCATGTTTGACAGTGGGGATGGTGTGTTCAGGGTGATGAGCTGTGTTGCTTTTACGCCAAACATAACGTTTTGCATTGTTGCCAAAAAGTTCAATTTTGGTTTCATCTGACCAGAGCACCTTCTTCCACATGTTTGGTGTGTCTCCCAGGTGGCTTGTGGCAAACTTTAAACGACACTTTTTATGGATATCTTTAAGAAATGGCTTTCTTCTTGCCACTCTTCCATAAAGGCCAGATTTGTGCAATATACGACTGATTGTTGTCCTATGGACAGAGTGTCCCACCTCAGCTGTAGATCTCTGCAGTTCATCCAGAGTGATCATGGGCCTCTTGGCTGCATCTCTGATCAGTCTTCTCCTTGTATGAGCTGAAAGTTTAGAGGGACGGCCAGGTCTTGGTAGATTTGCAGTGGTCTGATACTCCTTCCATTTCAATATTATCGCTTGCACAGTGCTCCTTGGGATGTTTAAAGCTTGGGAAATCTTTTTGTATCCAAACCGGCTTTAAACTTCTTCACAACAGTATCTCGGACCTGCCTGGTGTGTTCCTTGTTCTTCATGATGCTCTCTGCGCTTTTAACGGACCTCTGAGACTATCACAGTGCAGGTGCATTTATACGGAGACTTGATTACACACAGGTGGATTGTATTTATCATCATTAGTCATTTAGGTCAACATTGGATCATTCAGAGATCCTCACTGATCTTCTGGAGAAAGTTTGCTGCACTGAAAGTAAAGGGGCTGAATAATTTTGCACGCCCAATTTTTCAGTTTTTGATTTGTTAAAAAAGTTTGAAATATCCAATAAATGTCGTTCCACTTCATGATTGTGTCCCACTTGTTGTTGATTCTTCACCAAAAAATACAGTTTTATATCTTTATGTTTGAAGCCGGAAATGTGGCAAAAGGTCGCAAAGTTCAAGGGGGCCGAATACTTTCGCAAGGCACTGTAATAAATATTTCAATCCAGGTCTGATTGAAAACACAAATGGGGTGAGTAGAGTAAATAGCATGCTTACCGGTATCTCTTCAGGAAGACTCCTTTGAATATGGCATCCATCATGTTCTCTATCTCCACCCTTCTATCCTGCAGCTGAAGAAGTTACATGTAAAATGTGGTGTGACATAACACACACACACACACACCTGCACTGACACACACACTCACCTCTGTGGTCTTCCTGTGTATTCTCTCCAGTCTTGGTGAGTTGCGTCTTCCTGATGTCTTGGTTCTCTCCACCTCGCCCAGTCTCTGGCTGTTCTCTATACTCACACTCAGACTAAGGGCTACTCCAATCAGAGAGCTTAGCAACTTCATTGCTATGGGGGTCACAACAGGAGGAGGTCATACAGATTCAACATCCTGGTGGAGGTTGCTACAGCTGCAACTCCTTGCTCTATTGCACTCTTTTTTTATATGATTAAATACAGTCTTTTATAAATACAAAACATACACATACAAACGACAACATCATACAAACATCAACTACATCACACCTGCCAAGACCCACATCTCCAGCTCCCGTACCACTTTTCGCCACATGGCCTCAAAATCTTTGTCGCCCACTTTCAATTTTTAGATTGTAAAGCATTTGATCTTTCCATTGTGTGAACAACAGAGGATTGGAACATTTCCAGTTTAAAGATATATATTTTTTCTTTCTGATTGATGAGAAAAGTATTGTCCAACCCATTGGGTATCTCACTACACCCTCATATGACCATCTTGAAATATGCAGACAGATTAAAGAGTACATTTACATTGTAATACTTCTGACACCCATCTTTACAACCCATAACTTTCGGACGTTATAACATTCCCAGAAGGCATGAATTATTGAGTCATTAGTAGTTTCACACTTCAGACGTCATCAATAAAGCCATTTGATATTTCACTCACACACACACACACACACACACACACACACACACACACACACACACACACACACACACCCACCCCTTGGGCATCTTTAGAGGTGCTTTGCCATGCGTGTGTGACATCTGCCAGAGTGCAGGGGTGTGTGTGTGCGCGCGCGCAACCTGCCAGTGTGTGTGTTTTTGTTACCTGCCAATGTGCAGGTGTGTCTGAAGGCTCGTACACGGGAGTCGGACAGCTCGGTGAGCAGAGAGATGAGTGTGTCCATGAGGTAGCTGTCAAAGATCACATTGTATTGACACTGGGTTACCAACACCGACACAAACTCACAGAACTCACCACGGAACCGGCGCCAGTACGGACCAGACATGGTGAGAGGATATTCCCCACTGTCCTGCACAGACAGACGCACGGACACACAGAGAGAGATGGAAAGAAACACAGAGAGAGGGAAACTAAGTGAGGGAATATTGGTAGCTATGAAAACTTGAACTTGACTAAACTTGAAGTGCGGGACTTAACATGAAAATGGGGAACTAGATTTGTAAAGTGCTTTAATTTATTAAATGTAAATACGTATCTGAAACTGACCATGTCCATGGGCCACGTGACTGTGAGGATCCAGGGGAAGGCCAGGAATTTTTTATACTGCAGGCCCGAACCCTGACACACACACACAATTATTTATCAGAGTTAATTTCAGAGAAATAATCATGTTGTTGCAAAACGGCATATATATCTGCCATAATCTTGAAGCACTGCTAGGGTTTACACAGTCAAATGAGACAAATATATATTTTTATAAAAATAACTGTACAAATTAGGGATTGAACGTTATTTATACAGGTTACTTGGAGAAAAATCAGACCTCTCTGAAATGAAAATGGATGGCCCTCCCGTCAGCAAAATATATTTCACCTTAACCCTCCCTGAGCACTTGAAAAACAAAAAAAAGGACACTCCCCTATCCCCAAAATAATAATTTAAAGAAAGTGGATAGCAGAGAACATGTCTACTGAGAAAATAACCCTCACTTCTTGGACAGACCAGAGGCTTACAGTTGCTTGCGAAAGTATTCATCCCCCTTGGCATTTTTCCTATTTTCTTGCCTTACAACCTGGAATTAAAATTGATTTTTGGGGGATTAGTATCATTTCATTTACAACATACTACCACTTTGAAGGTGCACATTCTTTTTGTGAAACAAACAAGAAATAAGACAAAACAATTTACTGAAAACTTGAGCGTGCATAACTATTCACCCCCCCTCCCAAAGTCAATACTTTGTAAAGCCACCTTTTGCAGCAATTACAGCTGCAAGTCTCTTCGGGTATGTCTCTATAAGCTTGGCACATCTAGCCACTGGGATTTTTGCCCATTCTTCAAGGCAAAACCGCTCCAGCTCCTTCAAGTTGGATGGGTTCTGCTGGTGTACACCAATCTTTAAGTCATACCACATATTCGCAATTGGATTGACGTCTGTGCTTTGACTAGGCCATTCCAAGACATTTAAATGTTTCCCCTTAAACCACTCGACTGTTGCTTTAGCAGTATGCTTAGGGTCATTGTCCTGCTGGAAGGTGAACTTCTGTCCCAGTCTCAAATCTCTGGAAGACTGAAACAGGTTCCCCCTCAAGAATTTCCCTGTATTTAGCAGCATCCATTATTCCTTCAATTCTTACCAGTTTCCCAGTCCCTGCCGATGACAAACATCCCCAAGCATGATGCTGCACCACCATGCTTCACTGTGGGGATGGTGTTCTCAGGTGATTTTCCTTGATGGCTTAAAAGCTCAATTTTAGTCTCATCTGAGTACCTTCTTCCATGTTTGGGGAGTCTCCCACATGCCTTTTGGCAAACACCAAATGTGTTTGCTTATTTTTTTCTTCAAGCAATGGCTTTTTCCTGGCCATTCTTCTGTAAATTCATCTTTGTGGAGTGTACAGCTTAAAGTGGTCCTATTGACAGATACTTGCAGCTCCTTCAAGGTTATCTTTGGTCTCTTTGTTGCCTCTGATTAATGCCCTCCTTGCTTGGTCCATGAGTCTTGGTGGGCAGTCACTCTTGGCAGGTTTGTTGTGGTGCCATATTCTTTCATTTTTTTAAATAATGGATTTAATGGTTCTCCGTGTGATGTTTTTTTTAACCCAATCCTGATCTGTACTTCTCCACAACTTTGTCCCTGACCTGTTTGGCGAACTCATTGGTCTTCATGGTGCCGCTTACTTGATGGTGTTGCAGACTCTGGGGCCTTTCAGAACAGGTATATATTTATATATAAAATGAGATCATGTGACTCAGATGGACTTTATTTAACTAATTATGTGACTTCTGAAGGTAATTGGTTGCACCAGATCTTATTTAGGGGCGAATATGCACCCCTTTTTTTATATTCCTTTTTTTTTTAAAGTAATTTTTTTCATTTCACGTCACCAATTTGGACTATTTTGTGTACGTCCATTACATTAAATCCAAATAAAAATCCATTTAAATTACAGGTTGTAATGCAACAAAATAGGAAAAACGCTAAGGGGGATGAATACTTTTGCAAGGCACTGTAGATATGCTGTTTTAGAAACTGTTCTTCGTCCTGTAAGCATTACATGGCAACTTAATAATTTTGATAGCGCACAGGGCTGCAGGTCAGAAGGTTGTGGGTTCACAGACCACCATGGGCAAGAGTAGAGGCGAAAATATCTCCTTTAAAGTAAAAGCATTGCATGAATCTATCCTATTTGTCCAATGCCAAATCAGTGCGTCTTGTTTGCAAATAATGAAATCTGAGCACGGTACTTTCAAAAGTTAGGCCTACCTTTCCACCCCCAAATGTATGGTTTAACTGCTGACTACTCTTCTCCCGTGGCTTAACCCAACGAGAGAAGGTCACAAGTGTTTCCCTAAAAGCTGTCTGGGTTAAAACATCTTCTATTTGACATAATTTATGGGGCGGCAGGGTAGCCTAGTGGTTAGAGCGTTGGACTAGTAACCGAAAGGTTGCAAGTTCGAATCCCCGAGCTGACAAGGTACAAATCTGTCGTTCTGCCCCTGAACAGGCAGTTAACCCACTGTTCCTAGGCAGTCATTGAAAATAAGATTTTGTTCTTAACTGACTTGCCTAGTAAAATAAAGGTAAAATAAAATAAAGTCAATAGCTTTATCAATTGATAATGACAGAATTAGATTACTTCCCAATCAAAGTTATCCTCGGAGTGTCAAAGAAACGAAACAATAATTAAAGCATCACGGACCAAAGTGCTGTTAAAGATCACTTTATATAATTGGATCAGTTTTATTTTCTTCAAAATCTTAACCTGTGCTTTTTGCTGTTTCCTTTAATAAAAAGTAGGCCTATGGCATACCCACTCATACCCCCTCAAATAGAGTCTTGGTATGAACTTAACAGCCCTTGACATATAGGCTATTTAAAGAGCACATGGTGGGTGGAGGAATTGACTGACATTTATGGATATAGCAGCCTATAGCCTAACTTTGTTTGTCAAACAGGTAGGCCTACCTCTTATTTCTTAAATAGGAATAAGAGGTAGGCCTCTTTTGACCAGCAAGAGCAGAGCAGGCCGGGGCTCAGGGTTGGAATATTCATTGCAGTGTGTAAGGCAGGCTAGTTTTATATACACTATCCAAGCAGCTCTCTTAGAAATACAACTTTGCTCTGTGCTTCTCTGAGCATGCACTTCGTAGCCTATGGATAATTTGATTGAGACCATACTAAATAGCCTATAGGAGTAATATTAAGCGCCCAGTGGAAAATCAGAGGTGAGGAGCGGCATCAGGCACACACCCGATAGGTAGCCTAATAAGCAACTAATTCTAAAACACTGAGAAACATGGCCCTCCCCTGGAGTAGATTTTTTTAAATTCTTTTAAAAATCTAAACCCTTCCCTTGAATGAAATTGAAAAAGCATGACCATTCTCCTCCAGGTAACCGTACTGTAAATTTCAATCAGTCCCTTTCACAATATTTTTATATTTAAAAAAAGAAATCAATACAGTAATGAGATATTTATGATATGGACATTCCATTCCTGCTAAGTGGATATATAAACAGCTAAACAATTATTATATACATTCTGAGAACAGTAATATTTTACACACAAAGGTACCCATAAGCATTTCAGATTTTGGTTGTTGAAAAATGGGTTGGTATTACATTTTGCAACAAAACTCTTCAAATATAGATGGTAGACAGAGAGGAGGACACAATGACTGCCAAACCCACACCTCATCCAATTCCTCCACCATCTTCCTCATGACATCATCCTGCCTGCTTTGGAACATCTCAGCTGTCACCAAACCTGGAAAGGGTGACAAGCACTACAGTATGTAACAACTTGTATTCAAATACCTCATACTACATTACATGACTTATTCCCTTAGAGTTAACTTCTTCTAATCATGTATGCATTTGGTGGGTGTTGGGGAGGGTTGGGTGTTTTGTGTGTGTGTGTGTGCTTGCCTTTGCAACCGGAACACTGGATGAAGAAGCTAATGAGGTCCAGGAGGCCAGAGTCTCTGTCTGTGATGTACGCCTCAATCCAATCATCAACTACAGCCTGCAGGGAAGACAGACAGACAAACTCTCCCACTTTACATGTAGAAACAAAGGTGTCAGATACAAGACCAAGTCCTAAAGATCATACAGCATTGTTGGAGGGATTATTATGACAAAAAAAATTGATCTTTCCACCAGGCACAGACGTAAATTCAACATCTATTCCACATTGGTTCACTGTAATTTCATTAAAATGACATGGAAACAATGTTGATTCAACCAGTGTGTGCCCAGTGGGTTTATTCGTACCTGCATGGCACTCCTGCCCATGGTGACCACCTCGAACAATGTGACAGCCTCAATGTCCCCATGTTTGAGGTGTCTGTTCTGTGCCCGACCCAGACTGCCATTGGTTACCTTGGTGCGTCTGCGTTTGGCATTCTCAGAGCCCCCCCGTGCCCTCCTCTTCCCTCTCTGAAGGGTTAAATACAGGGAGACCCCCAACCAAACACAGACACCCAAACAGGAATATTTACAGACTGTTTCTGGAACATTCTTGGCTGAGTACCCAAAGTCTACATACAAAGTCTACATAGTAAATTCTTTACTAAACTATTTTTGATATCCTTATCTGATTATCATGTTAACTGAACAAGAAAGTATCCACCAGTGTTCCCCAATCAAAGCACAACCCATCCTGGTAGTAGGCTGTAAAGTAGCCTGTGTAATATGTATCTGTGCCATTGTAGATCTTATCATAGGCGGCCGGTGGCAGCTTAATTGGGAGGACGGGCTCATAATAATCCCTAGAACTGAATAAACAGAATCAAACACATCAAAACACATGGTTTAGGTGTTTGATACCATTCCATTCACTCCATTCCAGCTGTTATTATGAGCCTGTCCTTCGCTCACCAGTCTCCTGTGGATCCTATTATATGTAAATGACCAGCATTGAAATTCTACAATGTGTAAATGACCAGCATTGAAATTCTACAATGTGTAAATGACCAGCATTGAAATGCTACAATGTGTAAATGACCAGCATTGAAATTCTACATGACCAGAGGTGAGATTGGAATATGTAAATTATCAGCACCCACCAAAATCTTCTGTCTGTTCTCATTCCGGGCTCCGCCCACTGTGTGATTGACAGCTCCAGAGGAGTTTGCGTCCACAGCCAAGTTCTCACTGGGAAAATCACAGATGATAATGATGGACAACTACCACACAGGGCATTATTCAGAAAATGATTAACCTAGGCCTGTATTTAATCAACTGTAGATAGTGGATTTTCTGCATAGAGAGGGCCGGCATTATGGGCAGGCCTTAAGGCGTCCGCATGCTTCCCATCCGAAAACAGCTTGGGCATCATTATGATTACATTTTGTGACGTTATTTCAACAACAACAACAAAAATGTGTCTTTGATAAAAGGTTTTTCCGGCTGTTTGTGAGCACATTTGTTTCTCGAGGCAAGCCGAAGTCGGTAACTGAAGTCTATGTCCCTCCGTTGGTGACTGGTACCAAAGTAGGGATTCTTCAATTAAGTGTTTGTTGTCATTCAACAAGAGACGACTAGTTTTCAGCTTAAATTTTTCCACTTGTTAAATACTGCACCAAACATATTAGTAAGCAAAAAAAACAACAGGAATGACACACAATGAGTTATTTTAGATTAATTCTGACTACGGCATCTCAAGATGGACAAATAGTACTATTAACGCTTTTTTCACTGAAATTCTTTTAAGGGAGTATGCAGCACACTTTCGGTTTGCCTAGTCGGCTGAACTGAAGCAGGCTGATGCCTTTAGGCTAGGGTTACATGAAGCAACTTTCACACAATTTCTGTTGCAGGTGACATCATCTCAAGCAACTTTGCTGTTACATGAAGCAACTCAAACACAATTAAAATGGCATGCAACAGCCAATCAAATTAAAGCTGCTTGTTCGAAGATTCTAAACTCACCCCATGCCATCTGCTGCATTACATTGTGGTTTCACAAATGATTTGTTTATCCAACTGTTTGGTTATTGTAACAGCATGTATATACAAGAAATGCAGCCTGTACAATTTAGCTAGCTAGCAAATCGGACAATGCAAACACCAATGCAGCTAGCTACTGTAGCAATGAGCAAACCAAGCTAGCAACAAACTAGCTATGTTAGCTAGCACAGTTAATGTTGAAACTGGTCAGGGAGAGGTTTGGGTTCACCATGTACAATAATGTGTATACATCTCCTGTTGTGCTAGTCTCTGTTCTCTCAACCCTGATAGCGGGTTGTGCTTCGTAGCACTGACAGCTGTGTTGACATGACAACTCGAGCTCCCGAGTGGCACAGCATCTCAGTGCATCACTACAAACCCTGGTTCGGTTCCAGGCTGTATCACAACCGGCCGTGATTGGGAGTCCCATAGAGCGGCGCACAATTGTCCCAGCGTCGTCTGGGTTAGGGTTTGGCCGGGGTAGGCCGTCATTGTAAATAAGAATTTGTTCTTAACGGACTTGCTTAGTTAAATAAAGGTTAAATAAAAAAATAAAAAACTGGGTCAGAATTCCAAACCTTTGATAAAGCAGCCAAGCGAGTGAAACAGCATCCCTCTTTCCCATTTATCTGATGCTGTCTGGCCAGCATGGCATGTCCCATCATCGCATGATCGTTCAGAGAAGTCTTCCAGTGCACGCAATCTAACAATTTCTATATCAGGTGTCAACTCCAGTGGGGCACCAGTAATTTTTACTTGGGTAGTTTAGGGTTTGCTTGGTTGTAATCTATGGTGTATATACCACTTCAGCACCATCAAGCCCCTCTCTGGAGCCGCCCATCGTCAACTATTCCATCTACTGCTGCGCAACTGAGTGCATATCTGGAAAGCTACTAGGCATATCTATAACTGACTGAATCCCAACACAATAGACTATATTACTGCTACAACAACAGCATTAGCCTGAGTGCAAGTCTGTTTCTGCTTTAGACAATCTGTTGTTGTCTTATTTGCTAAGACAAAACATTTGCATTGTTTATAACAGAAACAGTCAGGCACCCTGGCTACCATCTCTCCATAATCAGCTTGATTAAGAGGTTTCTGAGAGTGGAAAGTTAAAACACCATCTATGAAATAGTGTTAAGAAGAAAGTTGCTTACTTATGTACTGAGGACCTGGAGGTGACTGTAGGTTCTGCTATCATCTCTTCACATCATCCCACAGGAGCTGGTATGTGTTTCAGTGTAGAGCTATGAGTATAGATGTGTCCAGTGATGTTTCAGAGTTGCTGTTGAAAAGGGAGACATGCAGATACTGCATCACAATATCTGTACAACTACACCATAGACTTGCAGTGCATTCGGTATATAAAAATTTAAAAATACCGGCAAGAGCATGTCCATGCTGTCAGGCAATTTCTCTTAATATTTAGGGAAGCAAATAATAGCATATCATTAACCAGATATAATAGCTGTAGTTGAATAGAGGGGGAGGCCTATAGGGTCATTGAGATGTACAAGCACTGCCTGAAAAAGACGGTTGAAATGTGTAGCATTCATTTGTTTTCTGTGGACTTTCAATTGGAAGTGTACTCACGGTGGAAATTAGATTAGCCCTGTTGTAGCAGGATTAGATTAGCCCCCCTATCCACATCGAAGGGACAGCAGCGGAGAAAGTGGAATGTTTAAAGTTCCTCGGCATACGCATCAACGACAAACTGAAATGTTTCACCACACTATCTGTGTGGGTGGACAAGGCGCAGTAGCGCCTCTTCAACCTCAGGAGGCTGAAGAAATTTGGCTTGTCACCCAAAACCCTGACTAACTGTTACATATCCACAATCGAGAGCATCCTGTCGGGATGTATCACAGCCTGGTACGGAAACTTCTTAGCCCTCAACCGCAAGGCTCTCCAGAGAGTGGTGCAGTCTGCACAACGTATCACCATTGGCAAACTACCTGCCCTCCATGACACCTATAGCACCCAATGTCACAGGAAGGCAAAAACCAAAGACAACAACCACCCGAGCCACTGCCTGTTCACACTGCTACCATCCAGAAGGTGAGGTCAGTACAAGTGCATCAAAACTGGGACCGAGAGACTGAAGTACAGCTTCTATCTCAAGGCCACCAGACTGCTAAATAGCAATCACTAACTCAGAGAGGCTGCTGCCTACATGGAGACCCAATCACTGACCACTAACAAATGGATCACTAGTCACTTTAAACAATGCCACTTACATTACTCATCGCATGTGTACAGTTGAAGTCGGAAGTTTACATACACTTAGGTTGGAGTCATTAAAACTCATTTTTCAACCACTCCACAAATGTCTTGTTAACAAACTATAGTTTTGGCAAGACGGTTAGGACCTCTACTTTGTGCATGACAAGTCATTTTTCCAACAATTGTTTAGACAGATTATTTCACTGTATCACAATTCCAGTGGGTCAGAAGTTTACATACACTAAGTTGACTGTGCCTTTAAATGCTTGGAAAAATCCAGGAAATTATGTCATGACTTTAGAAGCTTCTGAGGCTGATTGACATCATTTGAGTCAATTGGAGGTGTACCTGTGGATGTATTTCAAGGCCTACCTTCAAACTCAGTGCCTCTTTGCTTGACATCATGGGGAAATCAAAAGAAATCAGCCAAGACCTCAGAAAACAAATGTGTAGACCTCCACAAGTCATGTTCTTCATCTTGGGAAAAAAGCCACTGCTCCAAAACCGCCATAAAAAAGCCAGACTGTGGTTTGCAACTGCACATGGGGACAAATATCGTACCTTTGGTCCGATGAAACAAAAATAGAACTGTTTGGCCATAAGGACCATCGTTATGTTTGGAGGAAAAGGGGGAAGCTTGCAAGCCAAAGAACACCATCCCAACCATGAAGCACGCAGGTGGCAGCATCATGTTGTGGGGGGGCTTTGCTGCAGGAGGGCCTGGTGCACTTCACAAAATAGATGGCATCGGGTGGAAGGAAAATTACGTGGATATATTGAAGCAACATCTCAAGACATCAGTCAGGAAGTTAAAGCTTGGTCGCAAATGGGTCTTCCAAATGGACAATGACCCCTAGCATACTTCCAATGTTGTGGCAAAATACCTTAAGGACAACAAAGTCAAGGTATTGGAGTGGCCATTACAAAGCCCTGACCTCAATCCTATTGAGAATTTGTGTGCAAAACTGAAAAAGCATGTGCGAGCAAGGAGGCCTACAAACCTGACTCCGGTACACCAGCTCTGTCAGGAGGAATGGGCCAAAATCACCCAACTTATTGTGGGAAGCTTGAGGAAGGCTACCTGAAACATTTGACCCAAGTTAAACCATTTAAAGGCAATGCTACCAAATACTAATTGAGTGCATCTAAACTTCTGACCCCCTGGGAATGTGATGAAAGAAATAAATGCTGAAATAAATCACTCTACTATTATTCTGACATTTCACATTCTTAAAATAAAGTGGTGATCCTAACTGACCTAAAACAGGGAATTGTTACTCTGATTAAAATGTCAGGAATTGTGAAACTGATTTTAAATGTATTTGACAAGGTGTACATAAACCTCCGACTTCAACTGTATTTTATACCATCTATTGCACCTTGCCTATGCTGCTCAGCCATCGCTCATCCATATATTGATATGTACATATTCTCATTCACCCCTTTTAGATTTGTGTGTATTAGGTAGTTGTTGTGGAACTGTTAGATTCCATGTTAGATATTACTGCACTATCGGGAACCAGAAGCACAAGCATTTCTCTACACTCGCATTAACATCTGCTAACCATGTGTATGTGACAAATACAATTTGATTTGAGATGGACATGGTAAAGTACAGAAAAACTTGATATATATAAATATAAAATAGAGAGTGAAGTCACAAATGTGTGTTTTTCTACCAGATACATCTGACTCCTGAAAAATGGCATGGGGCTGTCTTGAATGTGTGCACTAAACAAGCCTGTGCAGATATCTGGAGTAAGAACAATGATGGTGTTTGTTATTTGACTGATTGTGAACTAGACATGCACTTAAAATGAGTTTGCACTTAACCTATTTAAAATCAGTTTAAACTGTATCTGCAACATCCTTATCATAGTGCTCTACTGAACAATCCCTTGGTGTGTATTCTGCACCTTGCTGGCTGTCACATATTTAAATAGGATAATTAGTACCCATGCTGTCATTTCCCAGGAGTGTGTGTACCTGGGTAAAAGACAACGCCTGTCGTCAGAAGAAACAAATAAGCTGTTGGAGTTGCGAATGATATGAATTTAAACCAAAGGTGTAAATGTAAGGAATGGAGAATGAATGTAAATTCTAATACAATCGCCTGTACGTGAGTTTTCAGCGGCAGTATAGCATCACTCAAGTGGGTGCTACACAGTAGAGTATCGACATATGGCTAAACAATGCACTTTTTAGCGTACGTTCTCGAGTGGCGTTTTGGAAAACACAAGTTACATCTTCGGTCGTTATAGGAAAGATGCATGTTAAAACACTCGTATGCCCACCAAACCAGCTGCGTGCGCCATCGTGCATAAATGTATTTTGTCTCCCTACACCAAACGCTATCACGGCACGCAGGTTAAAATATCAAAAACTCTGAACCAATGACATTAATTTGGGGACAGGTCGAAAAACATTAAACATGTATGGCAATTTAGCTAGTTAGCTTGCACCTGCTAGCTAATTTGTGTCATTTAGCTAGCTTGCTGTTGCTAGCTAATTGGTCCTGGGATATAAACATTGAGTTGTTATTTTACCTGAAATGCACAAGGTCCTCTACTCCGACAATTAATCCACACATAAAACGGCCAACCGAATCGTTTCAAGTCATCTCTCCTCCTTCCAAGCTTTTTCATCTTTGAACTTATATGGTGATCGCCATCTATACTTTCATAGTATTACCACAACGACCAGCAAAACAGTTAGTCTTTCAATCACCCACGTGGGTATAACCAATGAGGAGATGGCACGTGTGTACCTGCTTCTATAAACCAATGAGGAGATGGGAGAGGCAGGACTTTCAGCACGATCTGTCAGAAATAGAAAGTTGTTCTATTTTAGCCCTTGGCAGCGAAGATGCTCACGAGCAGTGTGGGTGCAATAATTGAATAACATGGATTTCCACATTTATGTTGCGACCCAAGTAACGTGTCTGGTCTGGTCAGCATGTAATATAAATGCCATCGCTGTCGGGAAACCGGGCCGTGGAACAGAATAACTATCATATCATCTGAAATGGTTATCATTACAAAATGTTGATTATACTCGGCCCATAGTGCATTAAGTCATGCACCATTAATATAAATACATCTACTTCCAAGCAAGTATTTAAGCAATAAGACACAAGACACAGCGCTGTATAATGAATAAGGTCATAGGGCGTTGTTCGGCCCGACATGACAGCAAAGCATGAAAACAAATTGATCTGAGAATTACTATTGTATTACCGCCACAGGATATAGTCTTCCTGGTCAAAATATGAGCAACATGCCCACCCCAACTAGTCATTGGCTATCTGCTAGAAGGATCCCACCTGATCTTCCCTCTTCCCGGATGCCTTCCATTTTTGAAGATATTTATGTTCATTGTTAGAATGGCCAATGGAGTATCTGGTCAATTTAATGAAAAATCTGTGGTCCCCTTTACAACGGTGTTCACTACTTACCACAGCCACAAAGTCATAAACACCAAGCACATTTTTGTCTAATTAATTTTTACGATATCGCCCACGTTGACTTTGTGGCTGTGGTAAGAAGTGATAACACGTATTGTACACGGAATTCTGAGTGCTTCTCGAAGCGTTCATTCAAACTGCGTGCTTTATGATCACTGGCAGATAGATAGCCAATAATTCCGTGTACAATACGTGTTATCTATCTAAAGAACGCAGTTTGAATTAACGCTTCGATAAACACTCACAATTCCGTGTGCAATACGTGTTATCACTTCTTACTACAGCCACAAAGTCAATGTGGGCGATATCGTAAAAAAATTATTAGACAAAAATGTGCTTCTTGGTCTTAATTTAAGGGTAGGATTAGGCATGAAGTTAGCAGTGTGGTTAGGTTAAAGCAGAAATAGGCGGTGTTTATTACCTTGTGGCTGTGGTAACTAGTGAACACAGTTGTAAAGGGGACCACAGATTTTCCATTAAATTGACCAGATACTCCATTGGCCATTCTAACAATGAAAATAAATATCTTCAAAAATGGAAGGCAGCCGGGAAAAGGGAAGATCAGGTGGGATCCTTCTAGCCAATGAGGGCACAACGGTTTCCATTAGTTACCAAAACCCCAAAGTCCATAATTAAGTATTATTTTTAGTCTTAATTTAACGTTAAAGTTAGGCATACGGTTTAGCAGTGTGGTTAAGTTTAGGTTTAAAAATCACAATGTAAGAAAATAGAAATATGCTGTGGTAAGAGTGACGACCAGGCTATAAAGTGTTTTTTCTCAGTTGCCGGATGTAAACGTGTCCTACTTATATTAGTACATTCTTAACAACCTCGTCGTTAAAACGCTTCTATTAGATTAAATGAACCACACCTAGCAAATAAGCCATTCCATATTTTGTTAACCAAATTCGACACACTCATTGACCTCGATACAAAAATTCCTCGCTTGGTAAGCGGAAAAAAATAAAACGCCACCTGCTGGAGAAGACAGATTGTGCCCATTTATCCCTCTCTCTTCGCCTCTTCCTCTCTGCTGTGACTGCTTCCTCCAGCCTTTCGGTTCCCATCCCCCATGTTTCACTAGTTCATTCCGATACGAATGTCATGGGCTGGCTACTTGTACAGTAAATGTCTTTTGACGGTGTGGCATGATATTTGAATAGTGTAGTAGGCCTACCTAACGTTTCTCATCTAGTTTCTATCTCGATGTTTTGATAAGAACAAGCTCAAACAACAACATCGATCTCACATAGGGCTGAACAGCTGACTGAAATACTGACTATTGCAAGAAAACATGAGTATAACACGTTCCGTAATAAAAGTCTGAAAACATATCCAGATAAAAATGTAATTTTCTTACCAGAAGCATGAGAATTCCAAATAGCAGCTGTCAATGAGCAGTGCCAGGTCCCTGATGTGACAGCGCCATCCAGCGGAATTATATAAACAGAAAGCAGGAGGAGGGACATAGACCTGACCTATCCTAGAAAAAGACTAAAAGTCTAACTTTTGCAGTGTTCCTTTGTAATTTAATTGATATATAGTGTCAGGTGGAAATGTTTATTGTATAATGACAGGTGGTAAACATTTGGATGTCTAAAGCTTAATTATCAATTATAAAACATATTTGACATTTTCATATGGGTGTCAAAGGCAACCATAGAATAATACCATTTTCAAAACTGCTACAGATCAATTTTAAGTTGAACATAGTATAGGGCTTCATTTGATGTCTAGCACGTCCTATGGAAACCCTCTTCATAATTTTTTCCCATGTTTCTTTGGCAGTTACTTTGATTTTATATATTTTTTTTTCTATTTCCAAATTATGGAACTGTATCAGTCGTAATGGAAGGAAATCAGCTTAAGCCAAGTGCTCAAGGTGTAGACTTTATTTACAGGTCTTTCATGGTGATCCAACAGCGAAGGCGCCATGTAATAGAAAATATCAAGCAAATCAATGCATATAAATCAGACATGGTTATTCATATTGTAACAAATCTTGATACAAATATTTAGATCTCTGTCAAGACTCAATATATGCTAAACAAATATTCTGATCAACCACATGGTGGGTCTATAACAGGCACCTATTAATATCTCTTGATCTGTTTGACTCTGAGTTATGGAATTTGGCACACATTCTCAGGGATGTGAGTCTAGCTAACCTGTAGAGCAGGGGTATTCAACTTACACTATGAGGTCCGGAGCCTGCTGGTTTTCTGTTCTTCCTGATAATTAATTTTACCCACCTGGTGTCCCAGATATATATATCAGTCCCTTTTTAGAGGGGAACACTGAAAAAATGCAGTGGAACAGGCTTCAAGCTTTGGAGTTTAGTATGAGGGCTGTGGAGTATTCTTGTGTTTGGCCTCATGGTGGTGCTGTTGGAAGAAGGAAAGCTGCTGAGCAACAGTTTTCTCTAGAATCTTTGAAAGAAAAGGGAGGTTTGAGATGGGCCTATAATTTTTCTAATCATCTGGATCAATTGTTTTCTAGATATTGTTGTTTAGATTTTCAATATATACACTGGCAACAGCCAAAATAGATAACCTCTAAATCAGGCTCAACCTGTAGCATCTGAACAGACACAGATTTTCAAGACCCCTCATCTGCTGTTTCTTCGCTCGCTGACCGCGTGGTGTGTTTTCGGGACCACCCACTTGTAGGGGTCTGACTGCCAACATTTTCGGCCATTTCTACATGTAGAATTGGTTCGTGCTAGGTTTGTAAATTACTACTGGAACTCTGTTTAGAAGTGCTAAGTACTCTCGGCCGGCAAAGGCTACCCGTGTCCATGCCAAGAAACCAAAAGGAATCTGAATCACAGGACCTCAAACCGATACATATGCACTTGCAAAGGCAATTCCCATATCCATCATTACATTGGTGAATGCATCTAAATAAGACAGTCTCAACATTTTATCACAGTTCCTAAATTCAACACTTTTCATAGTACTGAACCCAATCGTAGCACACAGGCCATAAAGTTCTCGTTCTCGCTCAGATGTTTACATTTTTACATTTGACTCATTTAGCAGACACTTTTAAGGTTAGAAATGTTTACATTTATATTTTAGTAATTTAGCAGACACTCATATCCAGAGCGACTTACACTACATTTATCTTAAGATAGCTAGATGGGACGACCGTATATCACAGTCATGGTAAAAAGGAAATTCCTCAATAAGAAGTTAATCAGCTAAGTAAGTGCGAGTAGGAAAAGACAAGTGCAATTATTATCATTTTTTAAATATATTTACTTATGGAGTGTTCCAATGTTCCACATTGGGAAAATGACATCAAAATCGCAGAGAATGAGAATGGTAAATTAATATTTATTTCATGAATGAATAGAATTTTGTGATTTAAACACCCTAACATTCTAGATGACGGAGATTAACATTAAATTCATTACTGGTGATATAATTAGTGGGGAATGGATAAACATTTAACAAAGGTACCCACTGGGCAGAGAAATCAATTCATTGTCTATTCCACATTGGTTCAATGTAATTTAGTTGAAATTACCCCAGTAGGTAGGTTTAATAATTCACACAATGAAACAATGAATCCGCCCGAATTGGCAGGAGGCAGAGATCACATTTGCGGTAAAAGGAGCCTATCTTTCACTTAGCCACACACATCTCATTGATATCTTTATCCAAGTTGCAACAGTCCTTCACAAAATAAATTACCCTATTTTACTAACTTTTTGATGCACCATCTAGCCTGGTTTGTTACTGGATCTATATACAGCACACAAAAACATTCCTGTGAAATTATCTGAACAGGAATGTTTCTCAGTTTTTGTTGTTGTAATTTTTACCCCCTTTTCTCCCCAATTTGTAGTTACAGTCTAGTCCTACTGCAACTCCCATGCGGACTCGGGAAAGGTTAAGGTCAAGACTCATTCGTCCTCTGAAACACAACCCTGCAAAGCCACACTGTTTCTTGACACACTGCTCGCTTAACCCGGAAGCCAGCTGCACCAATCTGTCAGAGGAACGTGCATGCGCCTGGCCCACCACAAGTCGCTAGAGTGTAATGGGACAAAGACATCCCGGCCGGCCAAACCCTCCCCTAACCTGGACGACACTTGGCCAATTGTGCGCCACCTCATGTGTCTCCCGGTCACGGCCGGCTGCGACAGAACCCGGGTCTGTAATGATGCCTCTAACACTGCAATGCAGTGCCTTGGACCGCTGCACCACTCTGGAGGCCCTCTCTCTGTTTTTTAACAGTGTTGTTTAACAGACACTCTGCCGTTCTCTCTACCCTGTCCCTCAGACACATACTGGGCGGAGTACAGGCTCTCTCTGTGCAGGTCTGTCTTCCCCGTGTCCAGACTGCTCGGTGTTCTCAGCCTTAGCATCTGCCTCAACTTCTTCCGGAACTCCCTAGAGGCAAAGTAGTAGATGAAGGGGTCCAGGCAGCTGTTGAAGCAACTGAGGGAGAGAGTCAGCTTGTAGGCCATGTAGAGGGAGTCCCCGTAGAAGAGTCTCCGGATGGTGTGAGCAAGGAGGAGGATGTTGTTGGGAGTGAAGCAGAGCGTAAAGACCGTTAGGACGGTGACCGCGAGACCAATAGCCTTATCCTTCTGTTTGGTCTTGGAGTCTCGGGCCAGCTTGCGGATGATGCTGATGTAGCAGAAAACAGTGATGCAGAACGGGATGAGGAAGAGGATGACAAACAGTGCAAGGAGGAAGGCAGCCCAGGCCACCATGGATGGAAGCATGTCCCTCTTCAGAACGTCGAAGCAGGTGGTAATCCTGAGTTCTGGAACGTGGAACGTCAGGTCTGTTTTAGTGAGTGGGTACAGGACCAATAGGACGACTGCCCACATGGCGAAGCAGACAATCACAGCGAATGTCTTCCTTTCCCTGGTCTCACAGAAGAGCATGGGCCGGCAGATGCCCAGGTAGCGGTCTCCACTGATGGCGGTCATAGTTAGAATTGAGCAGTACATGTTGGCAAAGAACACCAGGGTCAAGAGCCTGTGGAAGATCAGAATATAATGAATCATTATTAATCCGTGATGAAAGAAAGTTGTTGGCTCTTGTCCAGGGCTTGTAAAAGGCACATATACCTCAATGGGACTGATGAGGATAAATAAATAATAGTCAAAAGAATAAAACAAGAATACCTGCACATGCCCGGGCCCAGGCTCCAATTATACCCTTGCATCTGATACATGATCTGGAAGGGCAGGACGAGGCCCAAGGTCAGGTCAGTCAGGGTCAGGTTGATCATGAAGATGATGGAGGGAGTTTTGGGAGACGTATGGAAGAGGAGGAGCCACATGGAGAGGCTGTTTCCTACCAGGTTGATGATGGTGACCACAATGTAGACAATGGAGATTGCTGTACTGGCTGTCACGTTCTGGAACAGGGACAAGGTGGTGTTGTCCAGTTTGGTGCTGTTGGAACTCCATGCCATGGTAACAATGACTTCACACAGACAACCTATGATCAAGCAGACATTTAGATTCATGTAAAAAGGTAGCATGGTCCTGTCTGGGATCTGAAAACCGTTTTAAAACAAGATTTGGCAGACTATAGTGCCACTGAATTAAAACCTGTTAAATTCTGAGTGTTTGTTTTGGACAAGGTACCAGGTCCGGCGAGTTTGGTAGATACTTTTTGTTTTACAACATGAATGTATAATGCTAGCGAGCCAGGCTAGGTATGATACCACAGATGAAAGGTGAATAATACAGTAACTAGCTAAATACATCAAGCTAAAGTGTAATGTGATGTAGCTTGTCACAACTCAAATCATACTGCTAGCAATGCAGTATGATTTGACTATAAAGACCATAAATAATGCGCTATGGTCATATTCATAGAGCATGGAAATGGTACACCCTGGTGGTCATTGTAAAGCAATGCATTTCCTTCTCCGTCCACATTACCTTGCATGAGTCCTCCACATGTGCCGTTGATCTAGCTCATGGTTTACAATAGGAAAAGTGAATGGGAAAATACGTTTGAAGTTTCCTCACCTGCCTGTGTCATATTTTAATTAGTTCTACTCCATAACTTGAAAGCCCTGGTTGCTAAGGTCGTTTTAAGATGTCAGGTTTGAAAATCCATTTAGCCATTTGGCACAGTGACTCACTAACCAAAATCCAAATGGTTTCAAGTGGCCAAGAGACATCATGTGATCACCTACTGCTATCTAGTGGACGAACTGGGAATCAGACAGGGGTTATATTTACTGTACATCAATAGATAGATAGAGATTTCAGCTTCCTCCTATGTATATCATTCATGTAAGAAGAAAACACATGGCACACGCCTTGTGCATTTAAAATGGCTGCGTTCCTATGAGAATATGTGCATGTTTAGAGCGTCATCATTAGGTCAAAGATCAGAATCTTTGTTTTATCCTTTTGGAACAGTAATTGGTGACATATTTTATTTCAAACCTAGAATTTGAAATCTGTTATTCCCCAACAAAAACCCCCCCGACAAAAAACTAAAACTGTACATTTCAAGGGTTGCAGCTCAGGCTCTGTAGTAGTCACATTGTTTCCCTTATCAGAATCCCACAGTTCTTACCATTTTAACAGTATTAAGCATGTGTAGGACTTATAGTTTTGAAACTGAAATGTAATGCCACCAGTGGGCGTCAGAGTTTGAGGTTAAATGACTGCATACAGTTTATGCTTCTTCTTTGAAGTGCATTGTTATTTAGACTTCTTTCTGAACTGAAAGCCAATATTAGGCTATCCCTCATCAAGTTGAAATATCATCAAGCCTAGAACAGCCTCCAGGCTTCTGTATCATAACGGTAAATACTGAATGACAAAAAGTATTACATGGGGCAATAATTAGAATGATCTAGTAATACTAGTCCTGTGCAAATATGAACTAGATCATGTGTTATAGATGTTGTAATAAAAAAGATTGTGTATTAAATCTATCATTTTTGCACTGAGTGTGATATTTGGCAATTGTTGTGGTGACAATTGATGTGATTTTTGACTCTGGAGTGAACCTCTACCACACTACCATACCTTCACCCACACATTGTGAGGGGGTAAATAACCACACACCAAATGTGACTGTTTCGGAGGCTTCTTCTGTCACATTAGACGAGCCAAAACCTCTCATGTGTTTCCTCTGCTGGCTCTTTCTATATACTATGGAACACATTTCCAGTGCAGTACGAAATGTGAAATTCCAAAAGTGTACGATATTCCAACAGTGCATTGGCTCTTGCACAATGAATTCCCCTCCACGTGCAAGTGAAGCGGTACTCTAAACCTTATACAAACTACACAACCAAAGCACAAGCTTTGCCAAAAGTAAATAGCACAGGTGCCCACCTGAATGAGTGCCTTGATTCTATACTTAAAATATATAATAGAATATATCTGAATATTATCCCTATTGTCTGAGACAATGTTATCCCTAATTGTAACAAAGAGCAATTATACATTTTAGGCTGACATTTTAACATTAACAGTCCAAATTGAAGTATCTCTGTATGAAATGTAAAGCAAAGAGACCGAGCAGTACTTACCTCTGACAATACACAGGCTCGAGTCAGAGAGGGGCGGTTGGGGCTGGATGCATTGGTACTTTAACGGGTCAGGAAACTGGTTGTGAGTGCACGTTCCTGTAAAAAAAAGGGAAGTGCGTCATGCTTCATATCTAACTCTTTTGCCATCATATGCAGGCAACACTAATAAACAGATTGCACATGTTATTAGTAATATGTGCACTGTTTGTGTTTGGTATTTACTTTTCATTTATTAGGTAAGTTGATTGTGGACACATTCTCATTTACAACAACGACCAGGGGGGAATGCTGGTGACAACAACAATGTGTCATTTGGCAGCACAAATATGTCTTATTGTACATGTACATGCAGGTAAAGACTGCCCCAAATTGTAGTTACAGTGTCTTCGGAAAGTATTCAGACCCCTTGACTTTTTCCAAATGTTTATCTTACAACCTTATTCTAAAATGAATTGAATTGTTCATTTTTTCTACATCAATCTACACACAATACCACATAATGAAAAGAAGAAAAAAAAGTTTTTTTTAAATTCCACATTTATTACAAATAAAAACCAGAAATATTACATTTACATAAGTATTCAGACCCTTTACTCAGTACTTTGTTGAAGCACCTTTGGCAGCGATTACAGTCTCGAGTCTTCTTGGGTATGACGTTACAAGCTTCGCACACCTGTATTTGGGGAGTTTCTCCCATTCTTCTCTGCAGATCCTCTCAAGCTCGGTCAGGTTGGATGGGGAGCGTCGCTGCATGGCAATTTTCAGGTCTCTCCAGAGATGTTAGATTGGGTTCAAATCCGGGCTCTGGCTGGACCACTCAAGGACATTCAGAGACTTGTCCTAAGCCACTCCTGCATTGTCTTGGCTGTTTGCTTAGGGTCATTGTCCTGTTGGAAGATTAACCTTCACACCAGTCTGAGGTCCTGAGAGCTCTGTAGCAGGTTTTCATCAAGGATCTCTCTGGACTTTGCTCCGTTTATCTTTTCCCTCGATCCTGACTAGTCTCCCAGTTCCTGTCACTGAATAATATTCCCATAGCATGATTCTGCCATCACCATGGTTCACAATAGGGATGGTGCCAGGTTTCCTCCAGATGTTAAGCTTGGCATTCAGGCCAAAGAGTTCAATCTTGGTTTCATCAGACCAAAGAATCTTGTTTCTCATGGTCTGAGTCTTTAGGTGCCTTTTGGCAAACTCTAAGCCGGCTGTCACCTGCCTTTTACTGAGGAGTGGCTTCCATCTGGCCACTCTGCAATATAGGCCTGATTGCTGGAGTGCTGCATAGATGGTTGTCCTTCTGGAAGGTTCTCCCATCTCCACAGAGGAACTCTGGAGCTCTGTCAGAGTGACCATCAGGTTCTTGGTCACCTCCCTGACCAAGGCCCTTCTCCCCCAATTGCTCAGTTTGATTGGGTGGCCAGCTCTAGGGACAGTCTTGGTGCATCCAAACTTCTTCCATTTAAGAATGATGGAGGCCACTGTGTTTTTGGGGATCTTCAATGCGGCAGATTTTTTTTCTACTACCCTTCCCCAGATCTGTGCCTCAGCACATGGCTTGTTTTTTTCTCTTGCATGCACTGTCAACTGTGGGACCGTATATAGACAGGTGTGTGCCTTTCCAAATCATGTCCAATCTATTGAATTTACCACAGGTGGACTCCATTCAAGTTGTAGAAACATCTCAAGGATGATCAATGGAAACAGGATGCATCTGAGCTCAATTTTGAGTGTCATAGCAAAGGGCCTGAATACTAACGTAAATAAGACATTTCTTAAAACCTGTTTTCACTTTGTCATTATGGGGTATTGTGTGTAGACTGATGAAAAAATATGCTTAATCCGTTTTAAAATAAGTCTGTAACGTAACAAAAGGTGGAAAAAGTTAAGGGGTCTGAATACTTTCCGAATGCACTGTAAATATCATAAATTAATAGAAAATGGAGGTATATTGTTGTGTGTGGCTATCACCTAGAGATGGCATGACTAGCTAAAGGTCTATATTCTTACCACAGAGGTAGATAGATAAAAAACTACAGCTGAGCCCTTGGGTGGTGAAAAAGACAAAGAAATAGGAATATACACACCTCATCGTGTTGGATAACACTGAAATGGGGAGACACACATACACGTGTGCACATCAATACAGGCATGTGCACATATCCACATGCTTCCAACCTTGTAGCTTTCATCTTTCATCTTTCTCACCACATCCTTTCACACCTCCGGCCTGTGAGTGATATAACCAGCCAACACCCCCAGTGAGCAATACCACCCATCCTCACATTTTCAACATCCAGACACAATGCTAGACTACTTATTAAACAGGATGTGACTATACATTATACGTATAACAAGCAATACATCTACAAAGTAAGGTCGCTCTCACTATAAAGGTGTCCGGTATTTTGCAGAGTTAAGTTAATGATACTCTATATAAGTAGACCTACATGTAGTCTCACAGTTACAGTGAGGCAGGTCATTGATGACTATAGCACAACTTTACACACATGGGCCAACACACAGGCTTAAATATTCAACTGGAGGAGTGGATAAAAATTGTATCAATGAAAAGAGAATAATGTAGAAAAGCAGAGATATGCTTAACATATTATAAGAAATATATAAAGTTGTCATGATAGGTCACTCTTCTGTGTTATTACAATAACCCCATGATTATAGGGTACGGTAAAAGCAGAACTGTCGCTATCAACAGGAAGACATCCCATGCCTGCCCATAAACAGATGTCTCGTGAATCTGGGGAGCAACAATAAGGAAAGCACACTGTTGCCTGTTCTCACTTCAGTCTCATGACATCACATTTCACAGTTGTAACCCAGCTGACACATAATGTTCTGAGAACCACATGTTTCTTCAAACTTGGTGAGAGCGTTGTTGTCCTATTGTTATCTTGCATTCAACCTTCCCACAACTTTCTGGGAATGGTGCATGATGGTTGCTTGGCTTTGGAACATTCTGAGCACATTTAAGGAACTTCACAAAAAAAATGTTATATTCAATACTTTAACAGAATGTTTCCTAAAAGTTGGTTACATGTATTTTACATTTTGGTAATGTTCTAGGAATGTTCTCCAACTGGTTTGACATTGGGAATGTTCACAAACGTTAAGAAACAATGTCCTTCTATGGGAATTTCAATACTCCAGCATAACATTTCCTACAGGTTTCCTCATGGTGCTATTTAAAGTTATGTTCTCAAATTGTTCAGAGAACGATAAGAAACGTTCTTCTAAGGGTATGTACGTACTCCAGCATACCATTTTCTGCAAGTTTCCTCATGGATGTATTTAAAGCCATGTTCTCAGATTGTTCCGAGAACGTTAAAGAAAACTTTCCATAAAAACCACAAGAAATCTTTAGTAACATTCAGAGAACATTCTAAGAATGTTATTCAACCTTTTCACATGTACCAACAAATGGGTGTGATCATTCTACAGTGGTCTCTGCAGCGTACGCTTAAACCGGTATGATTAGAATGCTTATTTAGAACGTCCAGTTTCAATTGATGCAACAGTCATAATTTGAGGTAGCCACACTGTTTTTCACAGAAAGTTTTAGCAGAAACACAGTCCTTACAAAGTTATGTCCTGAATGTGACAAGTTTATTTTTGGATGCAATGTTCAGACATTCACAGAAGTAGGAACAGTATACACAATCATCCAATCATCCAAACCGTAAAATGTAAGCTACATTAGTAATTCATCACATCACGGGTGAGCTCAACATTGATCGAAATAATTGAGTAAAACACTTTATAGAAATCGAAAGTAATCCAATGATGGGTAGTTTGTGCGCACCGCCATGTTTGTTTTTCGCGTCAACCAAAAATAATAAGAGGAGACAAGATGAGGTTGGTCTGTTTGCAGTATGCATGTTGAAGGGGGTGTGTCGTCTACGATCATTCACCTTTTACCCAAAAGATGAGTGAACCATTCCTTCACCTTATTATAAAATATTTGGTCTGACAGACGTTTACGTGACACTCACAATGCATTGCATGATGTCAGCAAACATGGTGCCACACATAGCTAGCAAATAGCTTAGCATTAGCTAATTATAATCAGTACAACCTTCAAAAAAAGTATTTTACACTCATCAAAGGTGTCCATTACAATCTATGCAATAATCGGAATGCATTGTTTGTAACCAGTACTTGAAAACATGTGAATAAAACTGTAAATACATTATGCTCCATACATACAGTACATACATACACTACCGTTCAAAAGTTTGGGGTCACTTAGAAATGTCCTTGTTTTTGAAAGTAAAGCACATTTTTTTGTCTATTAAAATAACATCAAATTGATCAAAAATACAAATACTGTTAATCTTATAAATGACTATTGTACCTGAAAACGCTTGTTTTTTAATGGAATATCTACATAGGTGTACAGAGGCCCATTATCAGCAACCATCACTCCTGTGTTCCAATGGTACGTAGTGTTAGCTAATCCAAGTTTATCATTTTAAAAGGCTAATTGATCATTAGAAAACCCTTTTGCAATTATGTTAGCACAGCTGAAAACTATGGTTCAGATTAAAGAAGCAATAAAACTGGCCTTTTTTAAACTAGTTCAATATCTGGAGCTTCAGCATTTGTGGGTTCGATTACAGGCTCAAAATGTCCAGAAACAAATAACTTTCTTCTGAAACTCGTCAGTTTATTCTTGTTCTGAGAAATGAAGGCTATTCCATGCAAGAAATTGCCAAGAAACTGAAGATCTGGTTCAACGTTGTGTACTACTCCCTTCACAGAACAGTGCAAACTGGCTCTAACCAGAATAGAAAGAGGAGTGGGAGGCCCCGGTGCACAACTGAGCAAGAGGACAAGTACATTAGAGTGTCTAGTCCTCAACTAGCAGCATCATTAAATAGTACCTGCAAAACACCAGTCTCAACGTCAACAGTGAAGAGGCGACTCCGGGATGCTGGCCTTCTAGGCAGAGTTCCTCTGTCCAGTGTCTGTGTTCTTTTGTCCATCTTAATCTTTTCCTTTAATTGGCCAGTCTGAGATATGGCTTTTTCTTTGCAACTCTGCCTAGAAGGCCAGCATCCCTTAGTCGCCACTTCACTGTTGATGTTGAGACTGGTGGGAAGGCCTGGGGGGGAAGGGCTCTCCTCGAAGAGAGAAGGTTGTCCGGCTCAGTAAAGCCTCAAACAAATTGAAATGGACTACTTCTATGTGAATTAACGAGGAGGTGGAACACACCTCAGTTCAAACTGTTGTTAGAAAATACAACTTGTTAGAAAATAATTTGAAATTGACAAGTTGAAACATACATAACTAGCAAGCAGCGAGGGTTAACTGTCCTGTTGCATAACAATCACATTTTGGAACAGTGAGTGCATTCTGACATCGCGTACATAAAACAGCTCAAGCTGGAGCAACCGTTAGAGATATTTGGAACTCACATTTGAAAAGGTTGATGAACAGATACCCATAAACTTCCAGTCATCCAGCAACTTCCTTCAAACTGCACGCAGAGACATATAAATGATATCCACAAGTTCATTTCACTCTGGGGAAGTAAAGGGTTTCATTGCCAGAATCCAGAGGTGTCCCTTTAATTAGTGCCCGTTTCCTATGAAATGAGGTCTCTTTGAATAGACTAAAATGAACAACTTTGAATGAGTAAAAAAAAACATAGCATGCTGGCTCCATCTTGGTGGCGCAGTGGACTCATTCCATGGCTATAAAACAGAAGATTTAAATCTCACTGACGTCATGCCACAATAAAACATTAATGTGTTTGCATGATTAATACTTAAGCAAATTCATTTTCATGTGTCCTATCTGTGCTTGAAGTAGAGGCGTTCTCGGGCCCAAAAAGTTGGACCCCTTCTGAAATAGTCCTAGGGCTTTCCCATCTGGAACCGTTATATAGAAATATATTTTTTTAAATATAGAGACCCGTTCTGAACGGACCTGATCCAAGTGAGGGAAGCAGTAGAAAAGTATATTTTTAAGTTACTTTATTAACCAGAGCTGATAAAGCGTGAGGGAGAGGATGTAGATAGAGGTGACGCTATAGCAGGGGCCGTGCAGTGTATGTAGGCTACTGTGAGTGTGAGGGAGTGACACAGGGATCAGGAAGGAGGAAGAGAGAGATGAGAGACAGCAACCAACTAACTCTATAATATAATAGCTACCATAGCTAGATTATTTATCATATAATATGATTACATAGTACCTGTCTCGCCTGCATCACACCGGGAGAAGCTAGTTAAGCTTACTAGTTAGCAGCTAGCTAGGCTATTTGAGACTGCATGCGCTTTCTCATCCTACACAGTTACAAACAACAACAACTCAATTTAGAATATAAAGTAGCAGCCTATCTGTTGGCTCTTGGTCGTTGTAGCCTATCCTTCTCCTTAAATGTTTTATTCCATCACTTTAATTCCCTCTTCCATTAATTAGATATCCTGTAACTTTTGTCCCACACGGAGGCTCTATCACTGCAGCCTATTGTCACTTTGATGACTTAGGATTGGCCAACAACAGCAACAAGCTACACGCGCCACTCAATGTATCTCTCTCTCTCACTCTCTCTTTCTAATAGAGCAGCTGCGTTCGGATCTGTATGGTTCCTTCTGGACAAGTCAGTCAAAATTACACATACCCGAGACCCGTGACAATCATATCAGAACCGACCCAGACATTATTTCGAATTTGTGACGTTATTTCGAATTCTGTATCGACCCGCTCTGGTCCCGGCTCAGGTCTCGGGTATTCGGTGACTGGTGGATCCGTGAAGACCTCTAGCTTGGAGTTTAAAAAAGTTAACAAGCAGTGCTATTAAATGTCTTATTGAAACATGTTCTCAGAATGTTATTTAATTACCTTCAAATAACCTATAATTTCCTTTTAGAGAATGGTAATAAAACCTCACAGGAAAACTTTCAGAGAACAATAGTAAAACGTTCTCAGAAGCTCTCTGCAACTTCTGTTCTCAGAACGTTTAAAAAATGGCTTCGTTCCCAGAACCAATGTGAAGCATAAAACGTATGTTCCCACAACATGCAAGGAACAAAATTTGCTAGCTGGGGAGGCAGTTAGCTAGTTCTTCCCCACCCACTCTCCACACACACACACACGCACACACACACATACACTGTTCGATACAGATCTGACTCACACTAACGCCGGTGAGGAGTATCATTCCACAATTAGATTAAAGTGCCTTCAGAAAGTGTTCACATCGTTGACTTTTTCCACATTTTCTGTTGTTACAGCCTGAATTTAAAATGGATTAAATTTAGTTTTTTTGTCACTGGCCTACACACAATACCCAATATTTTCAAATGATGACTTTTGAAAATTTTACAAATGATTATAAAAATAAAATCTCTAATGTATTCAGTCAGTAAGTATTCAACCCCTTTGTTATGGCAAGCCTAAATAAAGTCAGGAGTTAAAATGTGCTTTAAGAAGGTACATAAGAATAAGTCTGTACAATAATAATGTTTAACATGATTTATGAGTGACTACCTCATCTCTGTCCCCCACACATATAATTATCTTTCAGATCCCTCAGTTGAGCAGTGAATTTCAAACACAAATTCAACCAGAAAGACCATGGAGGATTTCAAATTCCTCACAAATTTAGTAGATCTGTAAAAAAAAAAGCAGACAGTGAATAACCCTTTGAGCATGGTGAAGTTATTAAATACAGGTTTCCTTCCTAACTCAGTTGAGTCCCTGGCGGCATAGTGTGTTACCTGTCAGAGATTTCACAATGAGGTCAATGGTGACTTTAAAGCAGATACAGAGTTTAATAGCTGTGATAGGGGAAAACTGAAGATGGATCAAAAAACATTGTAGTTACTCCACAACAATGGTCCCTCTAAGCTGTGCTTGTGTGTGCACAGCTCCCCTCGGACTGCTGCACAGAAGAAATGTTAGCCAGCGCAGAGAAGCAAGAGATTGAACTTCACTCAACTTTCCCATTTAGTTAACACTATCAATGGTTCGCTCCACTGTGGGAATTGTGATCTAATCAATGCAATATTAGCCCCTTTCAATGTAACATACTGAAAGAAAATGATCTATGCAAGACTATCTATACAAAACAAACAGTGTAAAAGATTTTGCTGCAGCATTGGAGTCAGTGTTTGTATTTATTATGGATCCCCATTAGCTGCTGCCAAGGCAGTTCTGGACTTGGTGACTGTGAAGAGACCTCTGGTGGCATGTCTTGTGGGGTTTGCATGGGTGTCAATAACTCTCACAAATACACTGCTCAAAAAAATAAAGGGAACACTAAAATAACACATCCTAGATCTGAATGAATGAAATATTTTTATTAAATACTTTTATTTTCACATAGTTGAATGTGCTGACAACAATATCACACAAAAATTATCAATGGAAATCAAATGTATCAACTCATGGAGGTCTGGATTTGGAGTCACACTCAAAATTAAAGTGGAAAACCACACTACAGGCTGATCCAACTTTGATGTAATGTCCTTAAAACAAGTAAAAATTAGGCTCAGTAGTGTGTGTGGCCTCCACGTGCCTGTATGACCTCCCTACAACGCCTGGGCATGCTCCTGATGAGGTGGCGGATGGTCTCCTGAGGGATCTCCTCCCAGACCTGGAATAAAGCATCCGCCAACTCCTGGACAGTCTGTGGTGCATGGAGCGAGACATGATGTCCCAGATGTGCTCAATTGGATTCAGGTCTGGGGAACGGGCGGGCCAGTCCATAGCATCAATGCCTTCCTCTTGCAGGAACTACTGACACACTCCAGCCACATGAGGTCTAGCATTGTCTTGCATTAGTAGGAACCCAGGGCCAACCGCACCAGCATATGGTCTCACAAGGGGTCTGAGGATCTCATCTCGGTACCTAATGGCAGTCAGGCTACCTCTGGCGAGCACATGGAGGGCTGTGCGGCCCCCCAAAGAAATGCCACCCCACACCATGACGGACCCACCGCCAAACTGGTCATGCTGGAGGATGTTGCAGGCAGCAGAACGTTCTCCACGGCGTCTCCAGACTGTCACGTCTGTCACATGTGCTCAGTGTGAACCTGCTTTCATCTGTGAAGAGCACAGGGCACCAGTGGCGAATTTGCCAATCTTGGTGTTCTC
Organism: Oncorhynchus nerka; assembly: GCF_034236695.1. Lineage (NCBI taxonomy): Eukaryota > Metazoa > Chordata > Actinopteri > Salmoniformes > Salmonidae > Oncorhynchus > Oncorhynchus nerka. The sequence goes on along the minus strand of NC_088396.1, from coordinate 3,039,021 downwards.
TGGCAAATGCCAAACGTCCTGCACGGTGTTGGGCTGTAAGCACAACCCCCACCTGTGGACGTCGGGCCCTCATACCACCCTCATGGAGTCTGTTTCTGACCGTTTGAGCAGACACATGTACATTTGTGGCTTGCTGGAGGTCATTTTGCAGGGCTCTGGCAGTGCTCCTCCTTGCACAAAGGCAGAGGTAGCGGTCCTGCTACTGGGTTGTTGCCCTCCTACGGCCTCCTCCACGTCTCCTGATGTACTGGCCTGTCTCCTGGTAGCGCCTCCATGCTCTGGACACTACGCTGACAGACAGAGCAAACCTTCTTGCCACAGCTCGCATTGATGTCCCATCCTGGATGAGCTGTACTACCTGAGCCACTTGTGTGGGTTGTAGACTCCGTCTCATGCTACCACTAGAGTGAAAGCACCGCCAGCATTCAAAAGTGACCAAAACATCAGCCAGGAAGCATAGGAACTGAGAAGTGGTCTGTAGTCACCACCTGCAGAACCACTCCTTTATTGGGGGTGTCTTGCTAATTGCCTATAATTTCCACCTGTTGTCTCTTCCATTTGCACAACAGCATGTGAAATGTATTGTCAATCAGTGTTGCTTCCTAAGTGGACAGTTTGATTTCACAGAAGTGTGATTGACTTGGAGTTACATTGTGTTGTTTAAGTGTTCCCTTCATTTTTTTGAGCAGTATACAAGTAGTGATGAAGTCAATCTCTCCTCCACTTTGAGCCAGGAGAGATTAACATGCATATTATTAATGTTAGCTGTTTTGAGCCAAATTAAATTTTCCTAAGTCCCTCTTTTGTGGAACCTGACCACACGACTGAACAGTAGTCCAGGTGAGAAAAAACTAGGGCATGTAGGACCTGCCTTGTTGACAGTGTTGTTAAGAATGCAAAGGAGTGCTTTATTATAGACAGACTTTTCCCCATCCTAGCTACTATTGTATCAATATGTTTTGACCATGACCGTTTACAATCCTGGGTTACTCCAAGCAGTTTAGTCTCCTCAACTTGCTCAATTTCCACATGATTCATTATGAGGTTTAGAGTTTAGTAAATTATTTGTCCCAAGTACAATGCTTTTAGTTTTTGAAATATTTAGGACTAACTTTTTCCTTACCACCTATTCTGAAACTAACTGCAGCTCTTTGTTAAGTGTTGATGTCATCACAGTCGCTGTGGTAGCTGACGTGTATAGTGTTAAGTCATCTGCATATAAAGACACACAGGCTTTACTCAAATCCAGTGGAATATTCTTCCTAAAGATTGAAAAAAGTAAGGGGCCTAGACGATTGCCCTGGGGAATTCCTGATTCTACCTGGATTCTGTTGGAGAGGCTTCCATTAAAGAATACACTCTGTGTTCTGTTAGACAGGTAACTCTTTATCCACAATATAGCCGAGGGTGTAAAGCCATGACACACGTTTTTCCAGCAACAGATTATGATCGATAATGTCAAAAGCCTAACTGAAGTCTAACAAAACAGCCCACACAATCTTTTTATTATCAATTTCTCTTAGCCAATCATCAGTCATTTGTTTAAGTGCTGTGCCTGTATAAAAACTTCTTCAGGATAAAGTCTATTTTTCTCAATTTCCACCTGATGTGCCCAAAGTAAAGTATATGTTGCTCAGTTCCTGAAGCCAGGATATGCATATACAGTGGGGCAAAAAAGTAATTAGTCAGCCACCAATTGTGCAAGTTCTCCCACTTAAAAAGACGAGAGAGGCCTGTAATTTTCATCATAGGTACACTTCAACTATGACAGACAAAATGAGGGGGAAAAAACCAGAAAATCACATTGTAGGATTTTTAATGAATTTATTTGCAAATTATGGTGGGAAATAAGTATTTGGTCACCTACAAAAAGCAATATTTCTGGCTCTCACAGACCTGTAACTTCTTCTTTAAGAGGCTCCTCTGTCCTCCACTCGTTACCTGTATTAATGGCACCTGTTTGAACTTGTTATCAGTATAAAAGACACCTGTCCACAACCTCAAACAGTCACACTCCAAACTTCACTATGGCCAAGACCAAAGAGCTGTCAAAGGACACCAGAAACAAAATTGTAAACCTGCACCAGGCTGGGAAGGCTGAATCTGCAATAGGTAAGCAGATTGGTTTGAAGAAATCAACTGTGGGAGCAATTATTAGGAAATGGAAGACATACAAGACCACTGATAATCTCCCTCGATCTGGGGCTGCACGCAAGATCTCACCCCGTGGGGTCAAAATGATCACAAGAACGGTGAGCAAAAATCCCAGGACCACACGGGGGGACCTAGTGAATGACCTGCAGAGAGCTGGGACCAAAGTAACAAAGCCTACCATAAGTAACACACTACGTCGCCAGGGACTCAAATCCTGCAGTGCCAGACGTGTCCCCCTGCTTAAGTCAGTACATGTCCAGGCCCTTCTGAAGTTTGCTAGAGAGCATTTGGGTGATCCAGAAGAAGATTGGGAGAATGTCATATGGTCAGACGAAACAAAAATATCACTTTTTGGTAAAAACTCAACTCGTCGTGTTTGCAGGACAAAGAATGCTGAGTTGCATCCAAAGAACACCATACCTACTGTGAAGAACGGGCGTGGAAACATCGTGCTTTGGGGCTGTTTTTCTGCAAAGGGACCAGGACGACTGATCCGTGTAAAGGAAAGAATGAATGGGGCCGTGTATTGTGAGATTTTGAGTGAAAACCTCCTTCCATCAGCAAGGGCATTGAAGATGAAACGTGGCTGGGTCTTTCAGCATGACAATGATCTCAAACACACCGCCCGGACAACGAAGGAGTGGCTTCGTAAGAAGCATTTCAAGGTCCTGGAGTGGCCTGGCCAGTCTCCAGATCTCAACCCCATAGAAAATCTTTGGAGGGAGTTGAAAGTCTGTGTTGCCCAGCAACAGCCCCAAAACATCACTGCTCTAGAGGAGATCTGCATGGATGAATGGGCCAAAATACCAGCAACAGTGTGTGAAAACCTTGTGAAGACTTACAGAAAACGTTTGACCTCTGTCATTGCCAACAAATGGTATTGTCAAAGTATTGCGATAAACTTTTGTTATTGACTAAATACTTATTTTCGAACATAATTTGCAAATAAATTCATAAAAAATCCTACAATGTGATTTTCTGGATTTCTTTTTCTCATTTTGTCTGTCATAGTTGAAGTGTACCTATGATGAAAATTACAGGCCTTTCTCATATTTTTTAAGTGGGAGAACTTGCACAATTGGTGGATGACTAAATACTTTTTTGCCCCACTGTATATATATATATATAGATATATAAATGCAACAATTTAAAAGATTTTATGAAGGAAGTTAGTCATTTGAAATAAAATCATTAGGCCCGAATCTATTGATTTCACATGACATAGGCACACCCACTGAGGAGCCAGGCCCAGCCAATCAGAATGAGGTTTTCCCTGCAAAAGGGGTTTTATTATAGACAGAAATACTCCTCAGTTTCATCAGCTGTCCGGGTGACTGGTCCCAGACGATCCCGCAGGTGAAGATGCCAGATGTGGAGGTCGCGGGCTGGCATGGTTACACATGGTCTGCGGTTGTAAACCTGGTTGGACGTGCTGCCAAATGTTCTATAACAAAGATTGAGGCGGCTTATGGTAGAGAAGTGAACATTCAATTATCTGGCAACAGCTCTGGTGGACATTCCTGCAGTCAGCATGCCAATTGCAAGCTCCCTCAAAACTTGAGACATCTGTGGCATTGTGTTGTGTGACAAAACTGCACATTCTAGAGTGGCCTTTTATTGTCCCCAGCACAAGGTGCACCACTGTAATGATCATGCTGTTTAATCAGCTTTTTGGTATGCCACACCTGTCAGGTGGATGGATTATCTTGACAAAGGAGGAAATGCTCACAAACAGGGATGTAAATATATTTGTGCACAACATTTAAGAAAAATATGCTTTGTGTGCGTATGGAAAACTTGTGTGATCTTTTATTTCAGCTCATGAAACATAGGACCAGAAGTTTTTATTTTTGTTTAGAGCAGTAAACACTTAGCCTTTCCTTGATTTGGTGACAGAGTTAGCACCCAATAAAGGGATAAAGGAAGGGGGCTGTGACAAGAGAGAGGGGGGGGGGGGGCTGTACCAATGGTGAGGTATGAGTGTCAGGAAAACTACATGGCATGTCTCTGGCAGGACACATTGGCAATCAGGATCGCTAGTCTCCACCGATTGTTGTAAACACCCCTTATCGAACTGTTGCGGGAGGAAAAAGCATTTGAGTGTTCAGAGATAAAACACCTAAATAAATTCTTCAAACTGGCATGGAAGTTTTGAAAAAAAAAGTACTTTTATTTTACCATGTAAGTTGACTGAGAACACATTCTCATTTACAGCAACGACCTGGGGAATAGTTACAGGGGAGAGGAAGGGGGATGAATGAGCCATTTTAAAGCTGGGGATGATTAGGTGGCCATGATGGTATGAGGGCCAGATTGGGAATTTAGCCAGGACACCGGGGTTAATTCCCCTACTCTTACAATAACTGCCATGGGATATTTTAGTGACCACAGAGAGTCAGGACACCTGTTTAATGTTTAACACCCTACACAGGGGAAGGTCCCCAATCACTACCCTGGGGCATACAGTGCATTCAGAAAGTATTGACCTTTCCCACATTTTGTTGTGTTATAGCCTTGTTCTAAAATGTATTTAAAAATAAATACATTTATCAATCTACACACACCACCCTATAATGAAAAAGCTAAATTTTTTGACATTTTTGCAAATGAATTAAAGAAACAGAAATACCTTAATTACATAAGTATTCAGACCCTTTGCTATGAGACTCGAAATTGAGTTCAGGTACACACCTGTCTATATAAGGTCCCATAGTTGACAGTGCATGTCAGAGCAAAAACAAATGAGGTCAAAGGAATTGTCCGTAGAGCTCCGAGACAGGATTGTTTCGAGGCACAGATCTGGGGAAGGGAACCAAAGAATTTCTCCATCATTCTTAAATGGAAGAAGTTTGGAACCACCAAGACTCTTCCTAGAGCTAGCTGGCTGGCCAAACTGAGCAATCTGGGGAGAAGGGCCTTGGTCAGGGAGGTTACCAAGAACCCAATGGTCACTCTGACCGAGCTCCAGAGTTCCTCTGTGGAGATAGGAGTACCTTCCAGAAGGACAACCATCTTTGGTCAGCACTCAGCCAAATCAGGCCTTTATGGTAGAGTGGCCAGACGGAGGCTACTCCTCAGTAAAAGCCACACCAGCCCACTTGGAGTTTGCCAAAAGGCCCCTAAAGGACTCTGACCATGAGAAACAATATTCTCTGGTCGGATCAAACCAAGATTGAACTATTTGGCCTGAATGCAAAGCGTCATTTCTGGAGGAAACCTGGCACCATCCCTACGGTGAAGCATGGTGGTGGCAGCAGCATCATGCTGTGGGAATGTTTTTCAGCGGCAGGGACTGGAAGACTAGTCAGGGTAGAGGGAAAGATGAACAGAGCAAAGTACAGAGAGTTCCTTGATGAAAACCTGTTCAGGACCTCAGACTGGGGAAAAGGTTCACCTTCCAACACAACAATAACCCTAAGCACACAGCCAAGATAACGCAGGAGGGGCTTCGGGAATAGCCAGAGCCCAGACTTGAACCACATTGAACATCTCTGGAGAGACCTGAAAATAGCTGTGCAGCGACACTCCCTATCCAACCTGACAGAGCTTGAGAGGATCTGCAGAGAAGAATGGGAGAAACTATCAAAATACAGGTGTGCCAAGCTTGAAGCATCATACCCAAGAACACTCCAGGCTATAATCACTGCCAAAGGTACTTCAACAAAGTACTGAGTAATGTGTCTAAATACTGTAAATGTGATGAGTTTATTTGTAATACATTGGCAAAAATGTATAAAAACCAATTTTTGCTTTGTCATTATGGGGTATTCTGTTCAGATCGATGAGGGAAAAAAGCTATTTCATCCATTTTAGAATAAGGCTGTAATGTAACAAAATGTAGAAAAAGTCAAAATGTCTGAAAACTTTTCTGAATGCACGGTATATATATATATTTTACCAGAGGAAAGAGTGCCTCCTACTGGCCTTCCAACACCACTTCCAACAGCATCTTGTATCCCATCCAGGGACCGACCAGGACCTACCCTACTTAGCTTCAGATGCAAGCCAGCAGTGGGATGCAGGATGGTATGCTTCAGAGGTGTAAGGATAAACAGGAGTCTTCAGAGGTGTAAGTCTTGAAACTAGGGTTGTTGGTGCAGTTCATGAGATAGGGTTAGACCTCCAGAACACCTTTACATCTCTCCTTTTCAGCGTGGCCAGCTAACGATGCGTTCGACCTTAATCTACATGTTGAGCTTGTGTGGCCATCATCCCTGACATTCATCCACCAGATCCCTGAACAGTGGCTGTCCTCCAAGTGTGAGGGTTAGGGTTGACAAAGCTCATGGATATCAACACAAGCTAATCATCTGAACAGACTAGCATTACTATGGGAGTTAAGACATCTGATTAGCAAAATAGAGGGAAGTGTGTGGATTCTGGATTTAATCATCACTTCAGTAGACCTGTGAACCTGGATCGTATTTCATACTCTCTATCAACAGTAGTACCCCCGTTAGCAGGTTGTTAACAGTTTAAGTCAACTATGATGAAGTCTGTTTAATGTAAAACCATTAGGCTTTACAGGCTTTAATGTAGCCTAACCATAGTCTACTTAGTGCTAATGTTGTTGAATATAAAACATAAGATCACGCCTGGGTTGCGGTTTTCTTGGTTGAGGTTTGTGGTTGTGATGGCAACCATGGCATGTAAAATAGGCAACAGAACCCGTAGCGGAAAACACGGAATACAATGCATGAAATGGTAAAATAGCAATCTATGTGCATGATGTGTGTGAGCGTATGCATGTGAGAGTGAGAGAAAGCGAAAGTGGGTGTTCCCACTAGCAGCCACTAGCAAAACCAAACCACAAGAGGATAGATCTGGATTAGTGGCCATGGGATCTTTCGCAAAAACAAGACTGTTACCAGCCTACATACAGTATGTCACCAAAGCAGATATTGTACATATTAGAGCTTCTTAGCTTCCATTGTTAGAGCAATGGAGAGAGAAAACTTGCGATATTCACTAACCTGAGCGGGTAAGATTGGTTAGGGTAAATTTGATTAGTGGATGCGTTTGGTTAGTGGTAATAGAAGCTTACCTTGTTTGTAGCTGCCTGCATTTCCAGGTAGGAAGAGAACAGGGGCGCCAGTCAGTTTGAATCTGCGGGTGTCCTGAGTGTACTGGCTCTCTCCATACAGGTAGAGCCCATACGCTGGGTACAGGTGGGCCACACGTCGGGGCAGGGCCACATGCTGTCAGCACACACAGAAACAGAAAGCGAGGACACACACCTACCTCCTCTCCGGGCCATAAAGCAGTGTGACACACTAAGAATACACGCACACACACCTCCCTTACCCATATGCTGGGTAAAGCTGAGCCACACCTCTAGGCAGATGAACACATCTGGGCACAAAAAAACAGTGCAGTGTGAGAAAAGTGCACACACGGCACTAGCCTACAACATCAACAACATACGGAACATAGTACTGCTGAGGGACAGGAGAGGTGTGGTACCACAGGACCGATACTGACTCTTGATAGAGCAGATCAGAGTACATTTTGGGTAATAAATAATATATAGTAGCTCATTCTAATAGATTGGGCTAATCAGCACCATCCATCATCATGGTGAGTGCAGACTGTGGCATGTGATTGTGCCAAGCACTCAGTGGGTGGAATAATCACCTTACCGTACAGCACTTATCATGGATCAAATGCAGCTTCTTCCAACACAGTGTGATCTCCTGAGCCCTGATGTAGCATGCAATGATGACACCACACACCCACTCAGCAACCTCAACATAGAGTAGCTGTCAAGCAACCATGTCACCTCTCCATTTTGTGCTAGGGGAGATATCAAATTCCATGGTGAAATATGAAATGGAGGTGTGCACAGTCCGTTGACATCCTCAACATGGAAATAGCCCTGTGTAGCCTTGTCACTCTGAAACTCTTGTGCATGTAGCGCAACGTGCAATGTTGAAATTGGAAGCACTAAACTACAACAGGTACTGGAACCTGCCAAAATAAAGGAAACACCAACATAATGTGTCCTAATAAGGTGTTGAGCCACCACGAGTCAAAACAGCTTCTTGCACCTTGGCATAGATTGTACTACAAATGTCTATATGGAGGGATGCCGCACCATTCTTCCATAATTGAGTCACTGGCTTACTAGTGCTCCTCCATGCTGTCCCCTATGAGGGTTGTGTCACATTGTCACAGGCTTTTTTCACCATACTTGACATGAGTGGTTTGAGTCACTGACGTGATCTTTACTGTCCAGTTTTGTGCCCCCTCGGACTCCTGCAGTGGAGATCTTTTGTGGGCTATACTCAGCCGGTATAGTTGTTTGGCTGTTGATATCCCTCTAGTGGTGTGGGGGCTGTGCTTTGGCAAAGTGGGCGGGGTTATTATATCCTGCCTCGTTGGCCCTGTCCTGGGTATCGTCAGATAGGGCCACAGTGTCCTCTGACCCCCCTGTCTCAGCCTCCAGTATCTATGCTGCAATAGTCTATGTGCTGGGGGCTAGGTTCAGTCTGTACTATCTGGTGAAATGGTCTTTTATGAACTTAAGAATGCTCCCTCTTAATCTCTCTCTCCCGGAGGACCAAAGCCCTAGGACCATGACTCGGGACAACTTGGCATGATAACTTGGTTCACCAACTACTTCTCTGATAGAGTTCAGTGTGTCAAATCGGAGGGCCTGTTGTCCGGGCCCCTGGCAGTCTCTATGGGGGTGCCACAGGGTTTAATTCTTGGACCGACTCTCTTCTCTGTATACATCAATGATGTCGCTCTTGCTGCTGGTGAGTCTCTGATCCACCTCTACGCAGACGACACCATTCTGTATACTTCTGGCCCTTCTTTGGACACTGTGTGAACAACCCTCCAGACGAGCTTCAATGCCATACAACTCTCCTTCCATGGCCTCCAATTGCTCTTAAATACAAGTAAGAATAAATGCATGCTCTTCAACTGCTCGCTGCCTGCACCTGCCCGCCCGTCCAACATCACTACTCTGGACGGTTCTGACTTAGAATATGTGGACAACTACAAATACCTTGGTGTCTGGTTAGACTGTAAACTCTCCTTCCAGACTCACATCAAACATCTCTAGAATTGGCTTCCTAATTCGCAGCAAAGCTTCCTTCACTCGTGCTGCCAAACATACCCTTGTAAAACTGGCCATCCTACCGATCCTCGACGATGTCATTTACAAAATAGCCTCCAATAACCTACTCAATAAATTGGATGCAGTCTATCACAGTGCATCCGTTTTGTCACCAAAGCCCCATATACTACCCACCACTGCGACCTGTAGGCTCTCATTGGCTGGCCCTCGCTTCATACTCGTCGCCAAACCCACTGGCTCCAGGTCCTCTACAAGATCCTGCTAGGTAAAGTCCCCCCTTATCTCAGCTCGCTGGTCACCATAGCAGCACCCACCTGTAGCACGCACTCCAGCAGGTATATCTTTCTGGTCACCCCCAAAACCAATTCTTCCTTTGGCAGCCTCTCCTTCCAGTTCTCTGCTGCCAATGACTGGAACAAACTACAAAAATCTCTGAAACTGGAAACACTTATCTCCCTCACTAGCTTTAAGCACCAGCTGTCAGAGCAGCTCGCAGATTACTGCACCTGTACATAGCCCATCTATAATTTAGCCCAAACAACTACCTCTCCCCCTAATGTATTTATTTATTTAGCTCATTTGCACCCCATTATTTGTCTCTACCTTGCACATTCTTCCACTGCAAATCTACCATTCCAGTGTTTTACTTGCTATATTGTATTTACTTCGCCACCATGGCCTTTTTTTTGCCTTTACCCCCCTTATCTCACCTCATTTGCTCACATTGTATTTAGACTTATTTTTCTAACCAATATTAAATATACTGTCAGTGATTTATTTAGAATGCAAGGCACACTTAACCAGCATGGCTACCACAGCATTCTGCAGTGATACGCTATCCCATCTGGTTTTTGGCTTAGTGGGATTATTCTTTGTTGACCCAAAACACACCTCCAGAGTTTAAATGTATTTGGTTAAAGTGTATGTAAACTTCAACTGTAGCTGCTGATGCACTGGCACTTAAAGAGTTAAGAGGCAAGGTCAACTTGGTTAGTGGGGATATGTCAGGATGGTGAGCAAACACCAGATACAGCATCATTACACTCTTGCACTGTACATGTTCTAAATGCTTAAGTTTAAGGGACTGTATTATGACCTAAAAACTAACCTGAGCCATGTGGAAGGGGAGCCAAGTCAGACTGTACTGTAGTCTACATGAAAATCTGATGAATTGTTGTATTTTTAATTTGTCTTCAACAAAACATTTTTACAAAATGAAAAACACCTTTGTGATTTTCTGAATTAAGAGGACTACAGTTCCCATAGTACACCTGATGTTATGTTATGGACGTCTAATATGGACTTGCATTAAAGGTGACCTGGCTGAAACGCCGATATGTCATTTTTCTTAAAGTTGACAAAATGCCATGTGTGTCCACATATCAGTGCATTCGTATAGACATAACCATTATAAACGTCCATTCAATCAAATAAGCCTCACATAGGAAATTAGCAATAAAATTCAACACTCATTAACCTCCATACAAAAATTCCTAATTTCATGGTCGTATTTTTGTGGACAGATTTTGGGTGGAGTAAACGCTCTCGCTTCGCCACTTCCTCTCTGACCTAATGTAGCAGGCGAAAAATGGACAGTGATGTCATATGAAATATTAGTTCTATGGAAGGAGTTGGCCAAATTAAATAGTGACCACATTTAAGGCACTATTTGTATCCATTTATCCCAAGTTTGAAACATATGTAAACCATATGTTCTTGATATATATATATATCATATACACACACACATACTACCTACTACCGGTCAAAAGTTTTAGAACCAACTCATTCAAGGGTTTTTCTTTATTAGTAATTTTCTACATTGTAGAATAATAGTGAAGACATCAAAACTATGAAATAACACATGGAATCATGTAGTAACCAAAAACGCTTTAAACAAGTAAACACATTTTATATTCGAGATTCTTCAAATAGCCACCCTTTCCCTTGATGACAGCTTTGCACACTCTTGAGATTCTCTCAACCAGCTTCCTGAGGTAGTCACTTCTTAAAAGTTAATTTGGGGACTTTATATAATTCTTAATGCATTCGAGCCAATTGGTTGTGTTGTGACAAGGTAGGGGTGGTATACAGAAGACTGCCCAATTTGATAAAAGACCACATCTATATTATATCAAGAACAGCTCAAATAAGGGCTGAGGGAAGCTGAGGGTTGGGATGTGGAATTGGAGACAAGTGGGAGTGGAGTTGCTGGGCGGAGGGGCAGTGTTGTTACAGCTACTTCCTGTTTTCCTGAGGCTGATGTCGTGCAGGTGTTTGTACACATGCATATACACACTCTCATTCAAATGCACACACACACACACACACACACACACACACGTAGATAACGCCATACATGCACTCAAACATATTCAGTTGGCCTAGCTGTTATGATTTTTGTTGCCCTTGATGTCTTTAGTTTATTGCATTGGCTTTTATTTTATTTTTCCTCAGATGGTTGAGGGGCAGCTGTTGGGGAACTGGGGTGTGGGGGGGATTAAAAACTTTTGAGAGAGAGAGAATATATAAAACCTGTATTTTCTCTTTTTTGGTGGGGGTGGGGGGGGGGGGAATTTAGTCTATACATTTCAACTTCACTCAAATATTTAGGAGAACAACGTGTGACAGTTGTCCCTTTTCTACCCTCCCCATTGAACAGAAGGAAGAATCTCAGGCTCTAAAAGCAGAGCTGACAAACAAAGCCTAGTTTGGACCACAGATTGCGGTGCTGCCTGAGACAAGTGGGAACAACTGGTCTCGCATGGATGTCTGAACAGTAGTAAACTACGAAGAGACATGTTTGACTTTTGTACTTTTTCTACAGCGGATAGTATGTGACTTCTGGCAGATAGAAAGTTGGCCTCAAATATTCCCCATGTCTCTCCTGGTCTTGGCTTTGAGAGTCATTTTGCTCCTGAGGGCCATCAAGATTTTAGCAGGTGGGGGGGGATATTCTCGTAGGGTGAGCAGGAAGGATGGTCTTCTGTTTCCTGCTTCTCTACCACTCTCCATCTCCATTCAATCCAAGTTTAATCCAGCAGCTTGGAGTGCTCTATCCTGGTGATGGTCCAGTCTGGCAACACCCCCTTAGTAAACTCCCTTTGGAATCTGCCAACAGCCATGATAGATAAAGAGTTGTTAAAACAGGAAGTCTATACATTAAACACTTGAGTCATTTGAGAGTCATGCAAAGGTGGTTAAATGCAGGTAGTTGTTCCTAGGGAACAGATATAGGATCTCAGTGGGCTCATCCCTGAGAAACTGTTTGCAGACTTTGTAAATGCAGCCTAAGACAGCCCAATTCTGATCTTTTGCACAATTATTGGCAAAAGATCTGATCTGTTTGGTCGAAACACCAATTAGTTGCAAAAATATCAGAATGGGTTGCCTGTGTAAACACAGCCTCAGTGTTCTCTCTTTGTCAGATTAAGTATGAATGCTTTATCACAGCTACCTCCAACTGTAGACAATTAAATAAACTGTGACATTGTACTTCAGCAAAAACAAAATACAAAGAAAACTCACTCATAGTTGGCTGTGAGCAGTCTTTTTGTCTCCGGCTCACCCTCACCACCTATGGCCACCTGAAAGATACGTGTTCCCTCCAATGATTCCTCAGGCAACCGGGCACTTGTCAGATACCAGTATCTCATCAGAATACTGACAAACTTCCGCCCTGAAAGAGGAGAGAAATGTTTTTAGAACAATGACAAAACAACTATTTCACTAAGAAGGAGAGTGACGGAGAGCTGCATCAGATGACCTGGCCTCCACAATCAACCGACCTCAACACAATTGACATGGTTAGAGATGAGTTGGACTGCAGAGTGAAGGAAAAGCAGCCAACAAGTGCTCAGCATATATGGGAACTCCTTCAAGACTGTTGGAAAAGCATTACAGGTGAAGCTGGTTGAGAGAATGCCAAGAGTGTGCAAAGCTGTCATCAAGGCAACGGGTGGCTATTTGAAAAATCTCAAATATAAAATATACTTGGATTTGTTTAACACTTTTTTGGTTACTACATGATTCCATGTGTGTTATTTCATAGTTTTGATGTCCTCACTATTATCCTACAAAGTAGAAAATAGTTTTAAAAAAATAAAGAAAAACCCTTGAATGAGTAGGTGTGGCCAAGCTTTTGACTGGTACTGTTTATGAAGATATGCATTCTCTGAGAACCACCAGTGTTAGTGAATTGCATAACAGTCATCTGCCATGTTTATATTGCTTTCTGCCCATTTCAGCCAATATGCTCTTGTCTCAGCATACATGTTGCTTTTGTTAGTAAGTGTTAGATTTTCTGTATTATGCTGGTTATTAAAGTTTAAACAAGGATGTGTTCTTAAAGGCCTCATCAGCCTGGTTATTAGTTGGGTCACAGTCAACAGTTACTAAATTAAGTCATTATTAGTATAATCATTGCATGTTCAGCCTAGGAGAGCCTGTAGTGTGTGTGCGCCAGCCTGTGTGTGTGTCTTGGCCATCTGATCTTGATCCGCATGTTTGTGTGTGTGTGTGAGAAAGAGCAATTCTTCTTCATTAGCTTATTAGTTACATTCCCCAACAGTATCACTCTGTATGCAGTAGTGACTATGATATTATTTAAGACAAATGTAAAAGATATAAAAAAACACAATATGTGACACGTTTCAGGAAACTAGTCGTATATAGCGCGTCACTACTCCACGGGTTAGGCATTTGAAAGTAAAAATGTATATTTTTTTATCAAAATGATATTTTGGGGCAGAAATGGGAACTTTCATGTGCCTTAATAACAAACTTGTATGCCATCTTTAAATACAAATAAAATTGTTCAATTACGAGCCCAGTTTGTTTTATAACTGAAAAAAAAACAATGTCAACCATTGCATCCCTCACACACATGGAGAAGCGTTCAACCATCTATACAGGAAAGAGAGTCAAGCTAGCTACATTTTCAAATATTATACGTTTCTAATTTTGTCAAAGTCGTTTTCATTGCAAAAATGTTGATTTTATTTGATATGGTGTGTCTTTACCAGAGACGGCAATGTGAAGAACAACATGACCTGCACCAAAGTCAAATTTGGATATAACGTTAGGCCAACGAGACATGTGTACAAGTAAAAACATTATCTGGTAGAATGCCCTGCTTTTATTTCATCACACTGACAACTATAAGCCATTTTCTGTAATAACTTCGCCATTGTCTTGTAAATAAGGATCTTGTTGTTTGTTTATTGTCCTGTAATAATAAATACAAATTAGCTAAAGTTAAGATGACAGCAAAATGATAAGGTCATTATTTGAACTGGCTAGCTAGCTAACAAGCTAGAATCGAATCAAAACATTGTTTAGAAAGTTGCTTTTAGTTGCCTGGTTTGCTAGATATATAGATATAGATATTTGTTAATATTGCCTGCTAACATGAATTTATTTTAACAAAATATGCCGGTTTAAAAATATATACTTGTGCATTGATTTTAAGAAAGGCATTGATGTTTATGGTTAGGTACATTGGTGCAACAATAGTGCTTTTTTCACAAATTAGCTTTTGTTAAATAATCACTTGTTTGGAGAAGTAGGCTGTGATTCGATGATAATGCGGTGCCTGTTATTTTGATTATATGCAACGCAGGACAAGCTAGTTAAACTAGTAATATCATCAAGCCTGTGTAGTTAACTAGTGATTATGTTAAGATTTTTTTATAATATAAGTTTAATGCTAGCTAGCAACTTACATTGGCTCCTTGCTGAACTCACGTAACAGGTGGTCAGCCTACCACGCAGTCTCTTCGTGGATTGCAATGTAATCGGCGTCCAAAAATGCAGATGACCTATTGTTATGAAAACTTGAAATTGGCCATGCCGATTAATCGGTCGACCTCTAGTACGAGACTATAAAAAGTTTGGGAATCACCGGTTTAGGACATGGCCTCACATGTGAATCATCAAATAGATGGGTGGGGCTAAGGTTTAAGAGGGTGTGAACGATGCTCAATGGGTGTAGACAAAGAAGAGCTCTCCAGTAGGTGTACCAAAACAATTCAGGGGCCATTTTCTCAAAAGTGGGGTTACAAGTTGATCAACTTTCAAAGCAGAATTACTTTCCCATTTTGCATCAACTGTAGTGTATGATATCCCATGTTCTAGCTCTGAGTCTCTACTTTAATTACATGTAAAATATATATATTATTTTTTAATCAATTTTTTCTACATAAGAAAAATGTATTAAAAAAATTAGCAGGACAGTCACATATAAGAACAACAAAAAAATACACTAACATAATCTGGCTCTTACCATCATCATCATAATAGATGCCAACATCCCCTGGTGTTGTGTACACCAAGTCTTCCAGATCTGCAGAAAGCGCTTGCAGGTGACTTGGAGGGAGCAGAGCACATTTCTCTTCCAGTTTTGCAATCAGCTGTGTGGGAGAAAATTGAAGGAGGAAATATGATTAAGGGCCGAATGTCTGCAGAGAATGCTGTTGAAATTACCAGGTATCATATCAATGCTACACAGAAATTGTTTTAGCAAAAATGTCTGAGTATATCATACTCACGTCTTTAGCAACCAGACCTTCAAGCGACTCAAATTGACTCCCTGACAATAGTCTTGAAACATGGGAGAATGCCTGCAACAACACACGGCGGGGACGACGACACAGTCACTTATTTAACCAGAACTGAACTGTGCACAAAACTGGGATTTGCAGTAACGCCCACCTTGTCTAACTGGATGGGTCTATGCCATAAATACTTAAAAGAAATAAAGTATTTATTTTCTAACTAGCTTCCACTTGCTAAAGACCACTCATTCCACGGATTGTAACCTACCTACCTGTTTCGATCCCTCTGTAAATTCTTCGATGTTGAATTCCTTGTCTAAATAAACCCGAATCAAAAAGTAGTATAATCGGGTTCGGAACCATATTAAAGGGTTGGGGATGCCGAGCACAACCACCTTCTGGTTTTGTTTACCTCCACCTCGATCAGAGCTGTAAGGTCGAACGGTGGACACAACACCACCGGACAAAGTAGGGACCAGGCGGGTGGTCTTATTGGGCCCGGGAAGCACAACGTGCTCGGGTTTCAAGAAACGACTCAGTACTGAATGCAGTCTGCTACAGTTGCAACCTCTTAACATGGGCAGCGCCATCTTTATTTTCTCCTAACTCTTCGTTCCAAACGCTTAAAAAGACACACCCTATTCCCTCAGCCCTCAAATTAAGTGGACACTTCTGATGACGTTTCATGACGTCTGACGAGTATACACTTGCAGGGCGAGGGAGGAATGATTTTGATGATTTTTTAAATGGACCATCCTTGCCCGTAAATCCATCACTCGTTCATCCCGCGATGATTGTGTTTTCAGCCACCGGTGACTTGTGGGTGCTTTATATGCGCCATATTCAATTATGAGTGGATGTTTACTTATATGAAATATATAATTATTAATATACGCCTACAGTATTGTAATGACCTGACTAGATCATAAATGAACAATTGTCCAGACAGAGGCTTGAGTTTGCGAATTGACGGTTTATTGAACCAACTTTACACAGGCTACTGTTTGGGCCGTAGCACACGCCAAATAGATGACAGATAACCCACAATCCAACCGTGACCTTCTCTTGTGAAGCCCAGATGTAAGAGAGAGAGAACAAAGGCTGAACCTGGTCTTAACTTCCAATGCCCAACCCCCCCCCTCCACGCCACTCCGCCAACCACCAGGATGCCCGGCATCAGAACATTCCAGGCATTCCCGTGATTGGCAGATAGCAGGTTGATTGACATGTCGGACCCCGCGAACACCGGGTACTGGTCAGTACAACACAACCACCTCCTAGCCTAGCACATAACACACAGCTGTCTGTGCGGGTCGCTACACAGCCCCCCCACCACAAAGTCCCTCGTCCCCGAGGGAACAAACAAAGTCTCTGAAGCGACCCGGAGGTCTCCTTTGCCTGCGTGGCCGTGATGGTCGCAGAGTGCCCCTCTGGGAACCAGGGGATGAAGGCAGGGATATGGGGGACAAGGAAGCGGGAACGGGTAATACAGTCCGTGGTTCTGGGGAACCACGCGGTGACACAGGGGGAGACAGGGGGAGTGGGCTGTCTGGAGCCTTGTCTGCGGCACCTGAGGGTGGGTGCCTGGAGAATGTCATTGCCAGAGAGGGGAATTGTGGGGGTTCCTGGGGTTTGGGGAGAAGAGGCCCCTCTGTATGGGGCTAACCTGTCCCGGTGCAGTGCCACCTTTCTCCCCCTGGGAGGAAGCTGCACCCGGTACACAACCTCCCTACCCTCTCCAGGACACTGCAGGGTCCCACCCAGTGACTGTCCAACTTGGGGCATCTGCCTTTTTTCCTTAGGGGCTGTAGACCCAGACCAGCTCCCCAGCCACAAAGTGCCTTCCCGGGTGTGCACGTCATAGTTCCTTTTCTGCCTCACACCTGCATTCACCAGCTGCTCTCTGGCGAAGGTGTGGGCTGTCTCCAGGCGGTCCTGGAGTCTCCGGGCATACTCCGGCCCCGGAGGAACATGAGGGCTATCCAGGGGCCGACCAACGCCATCTCCGCAAGGGGTGCGGATCTCTCCCCAGCATGAGGAGGGCAGGCGTGCAGGAGGTGGAGTCTTGGACAGCGGAGCGGCATGCCATGAGGACCATAGGCAGGTGCTTGTCCCAGTCACGCTGGTGTTTGGAAGAGACGATGGCCAGCTGCTGTCCAAGCGTTTTGTTGAAGCGCTCCACAAGGCCATCACTTTGAGGATGGAGAGGAGTAGTGCGGGTCTTGTGCATACCCAGCCTCTCACACATGGTGGCGAACACACGGGACTCAAAGTTTCTGCCTTGGTCGCTGTGGATGGACTCTGCAGCTCCAAACCTGCTGAACATCCCCGCTGTCAGGGCGTCGACGATGGTCTCTGCCTCCTGGTCAGGCAGAGCATAGGCCTCGGGCCATTTTGTGAAATAGTCCATGGCCGTGAGCACCCAGCGGTTTCCACTGTCTGTGGTGGGGAACGGCCCAACTACATCCACTCCCACCCTCTCCATGGGAGCCCCCACTGGGAACTGTTGGAGCTGAGCATGAGAGCGGCCTGGGGGGCCCTTTCTCGCTGTGCAGTTGTCACAGCGGCGACAAAAGTCCTCCACATCCCTCTTGTGCTGCCCCCAGTAGAAGCCCTGACGGAGACGGCGCAGTGT
This sequence comes from Oncorhynchus nerka, assembly GCF_034236695.1. NCBI lineage: Eukaryota > Metazoa > Chordata > Actinopteri > Salmoniformes > Salmonidae > Oncorhynchus > Oncorhynchus nerka. The sequence continues at coordinate 3,020,594 of NC_088396.1, read as the reverse complement.
TTTTGTGACCCCAAAGTGTCCAGTCCCCACCCCCCCATGAGTACTCTGGAGCACAGCCTCCCGCAATGCTTTTGGGACCACCACCTGCCACCTCTCCTCTCCCGTAGCTGACTCCTTCCATGCCCGCTGTAGCACGCCATCAGCCAGCCGCAGTCTCTCAAACTTCGACCACAACCCTTTGGTCGCGAGTGAGAGCGCTGTCACCTCTTCCCATGGTGGCCTCACCTGCGCCTCTACCCACTGTAGCACTGGCTGTAGGTCTGTGTCCCGTCCCTGCTGCTGCCGCCATTCAGCCACGTCGACAGTCTGCAGCTCACAGCAGACAGGCCCGCTCGCCCGACACACTGTGGCACAGACACCCTCCTCTGCCCGCAGCTCTCTCTCCCGTCCTCTCTCCGTTCACAGTGGCGGCAGCCGTCTGCAGTACAGGGCCGACGGGACATGGCGTCGGCGTTGGAGTGGCGTGCCCCTGCCCTGTGCACCACCGTGAAGTCATACGGCTGAAGCTCCTCCAACCAGCGTGCCACCTGCCCCTCTGGCTCTCTGAAAGACATGAGCCACTGGAGAGCAGAGTGGTCAGTCCTTACAGTAAAGGGCAGACCACCCAGGTAGTACTTGAAGTGTTTGACGGAAGCCACAACAGCCAAGAGCTCCCGCCGGGTGACACAGTAGCGGCGCTCATGTTTGTCAAATGTTTTGCTGAAGTACGCCACCACTCTCTCCCCTCTGGCCCCACCTGGGCCAGCACCCCACCCATGCCCACATTGCTCGCGTCTGTGTCCAGGATAAAGGGCAAGGTGAGGTCAGGGGGCGAGCACGGGGCCTCGATCAGTGCACGTTTGAGGGTGTTGAACGCCTCCTCACACTCCACTGTCCAAGTGAAAGCCTTGTCCTTCGGCAGCAGGCGGTTCAGTGGAGCAGCAACGCTTGAGAAGCCCCGTACAAACCTCCTGTAGTACGAGGCCAGGCCCAGGAAGCTCTTCAGCTGACGCTGGTCGGTGGGGGTGGGCCAGTCTCTGACAGCCCCTACCTTGTCCTCCATGGTGCTGATCCCCTCCTTCCCCACTCGGTGGCCCAAGAAGGACACCTCTCTCCTCATGAAGTGGCACTTCTCGGGTGGAGCTTCAGACCTGCGGCAGCCACCCTCTCCAGCACACGCCGTAGCGCCCCAGGGCTGACTGGAAGGAGCTGCCATGGGCCAGGATGTCATCGAGGTATACCAGACACTGCTTTCGGGGATGCCATCCAGCACCCTGTCCATCAAACGCTCAAAAGTAGCTGGAGCGTTGCACAGGCCAAAGCATAGGACCTTGAACTGCCAGTGTCCTCTGTTAGTGGAGAACGCAGTTTTGGCTCTGGCCTCTGGGGAGAGGGGCACCTGCCAGTAGCCACTGCGGAGGTCTAGTGAGGAGAACCAGGAGGACCCCTAACCAGGTCCAGCGACTCATCGATACGTGGTATGGGGTATGAGTCCTTCCTGGTTACCTCATTCAGCCGCCTGTAGTCCGCACAGAACCTCAGCTTGCCCCCTTCTTCGGAACCATGACGACTGGCGCCGCCCAGGGGCTGTCTGAGGGCTCAATGAAGTCTGCCCGCTGCATCTCCAACACAGCCTTGTCTGCCGCCTCCTGGCGTGCCAGCGGGATACGGCGGGGACGCATCTTGATGGGTCGAGCATCACCTGTGTCGATCTCATGCTGCACCAGAAGAGTCTGACCCACCTCTTCCTCACTCAACGCAAAGCTGTCTCTGAATTCAAACAGCAACTGCCACAACCGTTCCTGCTGCTCAGGGTCAAGACCAACACAGTTCCTCCCCATATCTCCCTCACTGCAGACAGTGTCCTCTCCTCTCCCATCTGGGGTAGCTGGGCTGGGGGTGCGGCCCGGGCTCACAGAGGGCTGTGTCATGGAGGTAGCTGGGGGAATGTAACACACCGCCGTAGGTGACAGGGGGACTGGGGAAAAGTCACACACAGCTGTGGGGAGGGGCGCAGCCATGAGTCTCTGCTGCTTTAACTGTTGGAGTAAAGGGTTTGTTGGGTTGAGTGAATGTGACATTAGGGGGGCCATGGTGACTTCCGTCCCTCCCTGGAAGCTCAGTGTGCCCCTATTTAGGTCTAACTGGCAGCCTGTGCTCCTAAGAAAGTCCAACCCCAGGATACAAGGGTCCTGCACAGCCGCCACCCACACAGGATGACGCACAGTCCTGCCCCCTACTGTCAGAGTCATTATTCCCTTCCCTTTCATGGGTGCCAGCTCACCTGTGACTGTGCGGAGCTGCACAGTTGTAGGCTCACACTGAGTCCAACCTGGCACAATATCTGGCCTCACCAGGGTTACTGTGGACCCAGTGTCCACCAGGGCGGAGCAGGGCACCCCTCCACAGTGACAGGGACATGACAAAAGTCCCCAACACAGGTCCGGCCCACCACAACAACAGGCTCCCTCCGCTTGCCCTCGTCTGCTTCTGGGGGAAGTGGAGCCTTGCTTCCCCATCTGTGCCGGTGGGCTCCTCCTGAAGATGATGGTGGTTGGGATAGAAAGCCAGGGGTCCGCACTACCCGGTCTATGCGGACCCCGAGCCGTTTCCTGAGCTCTGGGGGACATGGGGCAATCTCGGCGCAGATGGCCTGGCTGGCCACAACCCCAGCAGACCCTGGGACCAGGGCTTGTGTTTCGTGCCGCCTGTAGCGACACAGCCCGAATGAGTTCTGTCATTTCGGCCACCCAAGCAGGCTTTTCCGGCTCCGGGCTGCTCTGCCCCCAGCTCGCACAGAGGGTGTGTCTCCCTGCACCCTCACCAAAGCCCCAGCTGAAGCCCCAGCCCACACCAGCTCCCTCTCCAAAGCCATCTCCAAGGCTGTCTGCAATGACTCAGGATGAGCCAGCTGGGTCTGTATGCGCAGCTCCGTAGGGGAGAGCGCCTGTATGAACTGGTCCCGTGCTAGCTCGCTCTGCACGGAGGGGGCATGTGAGCATATGCCCGCCGAGAGAGGCTCTCAATGTCATTAGCTAGCACCCGTAGAGGCTCTCCAGGCTGCCTGCGTCTATTCCTCAGTTCGGAGCGCAGTAGCCCGGGCTGTACACACTGTCCATAGCGCCTCCTCAGTGCTCCCACTAGAGCACCATAATCATGCCTGTCCTCGGGGCTAATCAATATCAAACAGGACAGAGCTTCATCCGTGAGGCATAAAGCCAACTGCAGTGCCCTTTCTTCACCCGACCACCCCCTAAAATGAGCTAACAGTTCAAACTGAGCATGAAAAGCTTCCCAATCCGCCTTACCGGAATACTTCGGGGTCTTAACAGATACGGACGCAGCCGGGAACTGGGCGCCGCCATGTTTGTTTACATCCTGAGCCCCAGATTCCTCGTCACGCCACGTCGACGTCGCCACTTCGGTCCGCCCACCAGAATCCGCGCGAAATACACTCGACGAAGCACTCATCCCACTTCTGACACCAATGTAATGACCTGACTAGATCATAAATGAACAATTGTCCAGACAGAGGCTTGAGTTTGCGAATTGACGGTTTATTGAACCAACTTTACACAGGCTACTGTTTGGGCCGTAGCACACGCCAAATAGATGACAGATAACCCACAATCCAACCGTGACCTTCTCTTGTGAAGCCCAGATATAAGAGAGAGAGAGAACAAAGGCTGAACCTGGTCTTAACTTCCAATGCCCAACCCCCCCTCCACGCCAACCACCAGGATGCCCGGCATCAGAACATTCCAGGCATTCCCGTGATTGGCAGATAGCAGGTTGATTGACATGTCGGACCCCGCGAACACCGGGTACTGGTCAGTACAACACAACCACCTCCTAGCCTAGCACATAACACACAGCTGTCTGTGCGGGTCGCTACAGTATGATAGCTATCAAAATAATTAGCTAACTTACGTTAGCTTGCCAAGCTGGAACTTCTGAAGAAGGGAAATGTTTTATTTCTACATTTACCAAAATATAACAAAAAATAAACAAACAAAAATATTTTTTTTATGTAGTAGGAAAATGTCTAACTTATTTGCATTCGTTTTTACTTACGTGAACTTCTCCATTGATGTTGTTTTATGGGGAGTTTCAGGACCGGAGTGAACATAATTGTACATTCTTAAAGCCAACTATAAACGAGGGCTGAGGGGCTTAGGTTGCAAACTTCCCTTGCTTGGCTAATCATTTGGACCACCCACCCAGATGGCGACGGGGATTCCCCAAGAGCATCATTGTTTTATTTATTACAACTGCGACCTGGGGCCTGTTGCACAAAAGTAGAATTAAGACATCCGGGATAAATGACTCAGCTGAGCTCAATGAAGCCAAAACATGTGCGTCCAGGCTTAATTGGTTGCACAAAGACCAAGCCAGGATGAGCAGACACGGATTCATTAAGCCAGGTGAAACCAATCCTGGATAGGTGCGCGCTCACGGCTCACTCAAATAGACCCCGCCACAGATCACAGATTAACTGATTTACCATGGCAACTAGAGCCGCGTACTTTTCCCCGTCGGAAGCACAAATCCTCATGGAGGCATACGAGGAGGTAAAAGATATAATTAAGAAGAAAGGCAACACCGCCACAGTGATAAAGCAAAGAGAAAAAGCGTGGCAAAGTATTGCAGACCGCCTGAATGCGTAAGTAGTGCACAATTACACACTCACCGCTCCGCTGAAACATCACAATTACAATTCAAATATTTAATTCACATCTCCAAAAATGCAGTTGTACTGTAATTATGAAACGGTTACATTTTTAATTGAAATGCACTGCAGATATGAGTGAAATTGTGTAAAGTAACTCCATCACACTGTTTAAAGCTATGATACATTCTTTGATATTTTTACTGAAAACAAGACAAAAATACCAAGTAATTTTTTGCAGTGTGACTCCATTAAATGTGTGTGTGTGTGTGTGTGTGTGTGTGTGTGTGTGTGTGTGTGTGTAGATTAAACATGAACGGGCCAAAACGGACATGGCAGCAGGTCAAAATCAAATACAAGAACATTCTGCAGAATGGTATGGTCCCTGACTAATATTTAACAAAGCACAAGCATATATTGTACCCAGAAGGTGCCTGCTCACACATTGTCTGTACTGTTTTAGCAGTGAAAAGAATACCCACAGACAAGGCACGGGTGGTGGGTCACCAAAGGCTGACCTTACCCCAGCAGAGGACATGGCCTTGGAGCTAAATAAAGGCAGGCCCGTCTTAGAGGGGATCCCTGGGGGAAAGAGACGAGCATAGGTTCCTCCCAAGATGCCACCCGCTTCATTCAAGGTATGTCCTTCCATCTCTACATGGGATACAACCACATTCATATTGAATCAATTTGGACTGTCTGACTTTGGTTTACCTATTGCCTTGCAGTGCCTGGCAGCACTGTGTTCCTGTTAGAGCCACCAGCACAAGCACCAGACGATGCTGATCCAGTGAGTACTCCATCAAAGGCATACTGTAGGCCTGGCATGTCTTGTCTACTAGCTTCAATATGAATCCGATTAAATGTGATAGGGTGAAGGCCCCAGTGCAGTAGCAACAGCACATGATGGAGACGATGATGAGGAGGAGACCATCTCTCTGGATTCCAGAAGGCATGAGGTATCATGTTAAGACTGTGAAAGTACTATTTACTCTACAATGGTGAGGAGTCCTCATCAAAATCAAAAATCTAATTTCTTTTACAGGACCCAGATGCTATACAGTGGGAAAACCAGCCTGGCAACATAGTGCGTATTAATAAAAGGACACCACATCCTGCCAAATTCCAGCTGCGCTAATTGTATTGTGTTCACAGAGCTCACAAGCTATCAGAAAGTTGTATGGCAACCACCTCCGGCGCCAAATAGAACTGGCAGACATAGACATTCAGTACAAGAAGAAAAAGATGGAAAATCTTGCACTGGAGTCCGAAATAAAAAAGAGGACAATTAGGAAACTGGACCTTGAAATAAAAAAACTTGAGAGGGAGGTGAGATATGCCTTCAATGTACACTGTATGCTAACTGTAACACAAATGTATTAATCATTATTTTTCTTTCCTCCCCCAGCTCCAAGAAGATGACACAGCTCAAAATAAAAATTAGGTATATTCTCGTAAAGTCAAGTGAGCCATGACATATGAGCTCTTATTGTGAGCACACAGGACGGTGGCATCTTTCTAAGTTTTTTTATTTTCCCAGCAATCCGTACAACCAAGTCATCGTTATAAGGCATCGCCCTCTTTGCCCCACCCCCCCAGCACCAGGTGTGGCCACTAGCCTATATGAAGGCCCAAAATTGTGTGTTCCTTTCTGCTCTGACAATGGCATGCCCATTCGTGCGAGATGTGGTGGATGAAGAAGCACTTGTGCTGAGGAGAGCCTTCAGGCGAGAAAGGGTCTTCAGGGACCGGTTGGACCCACTGGCCTTCCCTGATGACCATCTATATGAAAGATACAGGTTTTCTGCAGATGGCATCAGGTATCTATGCAGACTACTGGGTCCCAGGATTAAGCACCGCACTGCACGGAGCCATGCACTGAGTGTGGAGCAAATGGTTTGTGTGGCCTTGCGCTTTTTTGCTAGTGGAGCCTTCCTGTACTCAGTGGGGGATGCAGAACAGCTGAACAAGGCCACAATTTGCCGCACAATAAGGAGTGTGTGTCTGGCTATCAAAGCATTAGCAGATGTCTTCATCTCCTTCCCTGGCCACAGAAGACTCTGTGACATCAAAGAGGAGTTCTATAGGATTGCAGGTAAGAGGATCTACAAATTACAGGACAACTGTTAACACATAGTAGGATACTCATTACTTTGTGTGACAGGTTTCCCCAATGTCATTGGTGCAGTGGACTGCACACACAAGGATAAAAGCCCCCTCAGGTGCCCATGAGGCCGATTTTGTGAATAGGAAATCCTTTCACAGCATTAATGTTCAGGTGAACATAACTTTTTGATATTGTCCATTGACGAACACTCTGCATTGCCAGTGATGTGCATTGATTGGTGTAATATTCCTCATCTTATGATTTCAGATGGTCTGCAATGCTGACTGTGTGATCAGCAATGTTGTGGCAAAATGGCCTGGCTCAGTCCATGACTCCAGAATCTTTCGGGCCTCTGAAATCTATCAGTGCCTATCACAAGGTAAGCCACACAACCCCTATTTATAACCATCATGGCTGTGTCAAGAATATCACTGTGTTTATGAGGTAGTAATGATGAGATTTTGTGTTGACAGGTGAATTCTCTGGTGTGTTGCTGGGAGACAGGGGGTATGGCTGCCAGCCTTTCTCCTGACACCTTTCACAGACCCCAGGAAGCACAGCAGGCCTACAACCATGCCCATGCCAGGACCAGGGCCAGAGTTGAAATGACCTTTGGCCTCCTGAAGGCACGCTTTCACTGCCTTCACAAATTAAGGGTCAGCCCTGTTAGGGCATGTGATATTACTGTGGCTTGTGCTGTCCTCCACAATGTGGCCTGCCTGAGGAAGGAGAGGGCCCCAGAGTGCCACCAGCCATGGACTGGGACAATCCGGCAATCTTCCCTGATGACGACAGTGGTCGGCTGCTGAGGGACCAATATGTGTTGAATTATTTTAGTTAGTATGTGTGCTTTCAATTTTGGTTAAATATGTCCTGCGGTGGCAGAGGAATTTGGGTTTTTTTGGGTTCGTTTTTGACGAATTTGGCCTCTTATGATGTTTGTGCGGTATACTGTGTGTAATACAAGGCTGCAGGGAGGCTACTGCATCCATTCATTTGTCTGTTCAGTTGATGTGTATGGATTTGTCCTGCATTTATTTTAGTGTGCAGACATGCAGGGTGTGTTATATACAGACCTTTGAATGTGTATGTATCATTTTGTATAATATGCTTGGATTCTGTGCTTTCCATCTTGTAGAGTCACTGTGACTTCAGTTTCGAAAGGAGCTGATGGTTTACCTGCTTTGTTTTGTCCTTATTCAATAAAGGAACATAATGTTACACATTGTGTTTTTATATTCATATGGAATGTGTATTTGTTTATATGACAGAGTACTAGGGCCACACTGAAGAAAAAGGATAAAGTCATACATTTATGAGGCTGGTTCTTTGTGCAGAAAAGCTACATATTGTTTTGATACTTATGACAATGTGATACTTACTATTCTGGCACATCAGCATGTCTTTGTTTATGAAACCATACTGAAGTACAATTTCACGAAATGCCCCACATCTGTCATTTTAACAACTGTCCTCCTTTAAAACAACTGGTTACAATATTATGACTTGTGTTTTTTTCCCCTCTGTGGCCCTAATATTCTATCATTTTATATATAGCCTTATAGTCTATGGGAAACTGTAAATTATCTAATGATAGCAACATCATCTAAAAATCATTTTTTATCCAAAATCATTGAAATTAATGATCACAAACGTTTAAATAATAACAGTGGGTCTAGTTATATGTGATAACAATGTATAGTGAGCAGTGAAATAACTATTGGTTTCCATTTGTGGTGACTGCTGACTGACATTAGGGATGAGATTAAATAGATCCTGGAATTTAGCCTGGTCTGGAGCAGGCTAGCTCCACAGAATAAATCTCCATGGTAATTTATACCATAACATATCCTCCTGCCCCCTATCCATCTTTAGTGCAACCGGATTACGGATCAATTGAGCCAGGATCACCAAGATATCCTGGCTTAATCCCTTATCCTAGTTTTGTGCAACAGGCCCCTGGCCAAGATAAAGTAAAGCAGTTCACAAAAACAATAACGCAGACTTACACATGGGTTAAACAAAAGTAGAGTCATTAACACAATATAAAAAAATATATACAGTGTGCACAAATGTAGTAAGATTAAGGAGGTAAGGCTATAAAATAGGCCATAGTGGCGAAATAATTACAATGTAGCATTAACACTGGAGTGATAGATATGCAGATGATGTGCGAATCGGGGGATACTGGGGTGCAAAAGAGCAAAAATAACATGGGGATTAGGTAGTTGGGGGGGCTATTTACAGATGGGCAGTGTACAGGTGCAGTGATCGGTAAACTGCTCTGACAGCTGATGCTTAAAGCTAGTGAGGGACAGTGGGGCAAAAAAGTATTTAGTCGCACCATAATTTGCAAATAAATTAATAAAAAATCCTACAAATGTGATTTTCTGGATTTTTTTCCTAATTTTGTCTGTCATAGTTGAAGTGTACCTATGATGAAAATTACAGGCCTCTCTCATCTTTTTAAGTGGGAGAACTTGCACAATTGGTGGCTGACTAAATACTTTTTTGCCCCACTAGTTCTCCAGCTTCAGTGATTTTTGCAATTTGTTCCAGTCATTGGCAACAGAGAACTGGAAGGAAAGGTGGCCAAAGGAGTTGTTGGCTTTGGGGGTGACCAGTGAAATATACCTGCTGGAGCGCGCGCTACGGGTAGGTGTTGCTATGGTGACCAGTGAGCTGAGATAAGGCGGGGCTTTATAGATGACCTGAAGCCAGTGGGTTTGGCGACGAATATGAAGCGAGGGCCATCCATGAGAGCATACAGGTCACAATGGTGGGTAGTATATGGGGCTTTGGTGACAAAACGGATGGCACTGTGATAGACTACATCCAATTTGCTGAGTAGAGTGTTGGAGGCTATTTTGTAAATGACATCACCGAAGTCAAGGATCAGTAGGATAGTCAGTTTTATGAGTGTATATTTAGCAGCATGAGTGAAGGAGACTGTTGCGAAATAGGAAGCCGATTCTAGATTTAATTTAGGATTGGAGATGCTTAATGTGAGTCTGGAAGGAGAGTTTACAGTCTAACCAGACACCTAGGTATTTGTAGTTGTCCACATATTCAAAGTCAGAACCGTCCAGAGTAGTGATGCTAGTCGGGCGGGCAGGTGCGGGCAGCAATCGGTTGAAGAGCATGCATTTAGTTTTACTAGCATTTAAGTGCAGTTGGAGGCCACGGAAGGAGTGTTGTATGGCATTGAAGCTCGTTCTGAGGTTAATTAACACAGTGTCCAAAGAAGGGCCAGAAGTATACAGAAGCGTGTCGTCTGCGTAGAGGTGGATCAGAGAATCACCAGCAGCAAGAGCGACATCATTGATATATACAGAGAAAAGAGTCAGCCTGAGAATTGAACCCTGTGGAACCCCCATAGAGGTCCGGACAACAGGCCCTCCGATTTGATACACTGAACTGAGAAGTAGTTGGTGAACCAGGCGAGGCATTCATTAGAGAAACCAAGGCTATTGAGTCTGCCGATAAGAATGCTGTGATTGACAGAGTCGAAAGCCTTGGTCAGGTCGATGAAGATGGCTGCACAGTACTATATTTTATTGATAGCGCTTATGATATCGTTTAGGACCTTGAGCGTGGCTGAGGTACAACCCATGACCAGATCGGAAACCAGATTGCATAGGGGAGAATGAAAGGTGGGATTCAAAATGGTTGGTGTTCTGTTTACTTGGCTTTTGAAGACTTTAGAAAGGCAGGGCAGGATAGATATGGGTCTGTAACAGTTTGGGTCTAAAGTATCTCCCCCTTTGCAGAGGGGGATGAGGGGGATGACCGCGGCAGCTTTCCAATCTTTAGGAATCTCAGACGATTTGAAAGAGGTTGAGAAGGCTAGTAATACGGGTTGCAACAATTGCTGCGGATAATTTTAGAGGGTCCAGATTGTCTAGCCCAATTGATTTGAAGGGGTTCAGATTTTGCAGCTCTTTCAGAACATCAGCTATCTGGATTTGTGTGAAGGAGAAGCAGGGGGGGCTTGGGCAAGTTGCTGCGGTGGGTGCAGAGCTGTGGGGTAGGGGTAGCCAGGTGAAAAGCATGGCCAGCCGTAGAAAAGTGCTTATTGAAATTCTCAATTATCGGTGGTGACAGTGTTTTCTAGCCTCAGTGCAGTGGGTAGCTGGGAGGAGGTGCTCTTTTTCTCCATGGACTTTACAGTGTCCCAAAACGTTTTGCAATTTGTGCTACACGATGCAAATTTCTGTTTGAAAAAGCTAGCCTTTGCTTTCCTAACTGACTGTGTATAATGGTTCCTAACTTCCCTGAAAAGTTGCATATTGCGGGGGCTTTTTCGATGCTAATGCAGTACGCCACATGATGTTTTTGTGCTGATCAATGGCAGTCAAGTCTGGAGTGAACCAAGGGCTATATCTGTTCTTAGTTCTACATTTTTTGAATGGGGCATGCTTATTTAACATGGTGAGGAAAGCGAGGGTAAGTGGACCAGGGTGTGTCTTTTAAGTGTTTGGACCTCAACCTGAATCTCTGCTATTCACTCTCTATCATCCGACAGCGAACAAGGGTACGCATTACTTGGTTCCTACTTTATAAAAGCTCTGACACATAACATTCAAAAGTATGAGCTAATGCCATTTAATTCATACTTTACTTAACAATGTACTTGTAGATTCTTATGACTGACGGTAAGTATAGATGACTAGTGAAGCTTGACTTTAAATACAAACTTGTCAACTTCATTTCTCCCCCGCACCTGCTGTCTCGACGTCAGAACGCTCAGCTATGAAAAAACAACTGACATTTACTCCTGAGGGGCCGACCTTTTTCACCCTCTATAACCCTCTTTAACCCTAGCCTGCCTTCCCACCTTTGGGCTCCCGAGTGGCACAGCGGTCTAAGGCACTGCATCTCAGTGCTAGAGGTGTCACTACAGACCCTGGTTCAACTACTGTTGAGCAAATTAGACTCATTGGAGCAGTCTGTCATAGCTGGTGTAATTCTCCTGTCTTATCTGGTGTCCTGTGTGATCTTAGGTATGCTCCCTCTAATTCTCCCATCTCGCTCCCCTCCAGGAGGACCTGAGCCCTAGGACCATGCTTCGGGACTACCTGCCCTGACGAGTCCTGTCTGTCCACGTCCCCAGTCCACACGGTTGTGCTGCTGATCCAGCTTCTACTTTTCTGCCCTGACCAGTTCACCAGTCATGCTACCTTGTTTCGACTCTCTCTCTCTCCCCCGCACCTGCTGTCTTGACGTCGGAACACTCGGCTATGAAAAGACATCTGACATTTACTCCTGAGGTGCTGACCTTTTTCACCCTCTATAACCCTAGCTTGCCTCTGGGGTTTTAGGCTTGGTTTCTGTATAAGCACTTTGTGACATCTATTCATGTAAAAGGGCTTTATAAACACATTTGATTACATCAAAAATAAGTTTTATAAATAAATACATGTGATTGATTGACTTACACTTACTGCAGTATTTGACATAAGCTTTGAAAAAGCACCCACGATTTCCAGGCGCGGCACCGGTTTGATGGGCGGGGGTCCCTGGGCAAGAAAAGGTTGAAGACCCCTGCCTCCCCATCAAGACCGGAACTACTTTCAGACTGCATGACAACCCTGTATTACTATGTGCTTGTCACTGGTAGTATACATGCACAATACTATATACTATACTGAACAAAAATATAAATGCAACGTGTAAACTGTTGGTCCCATGTTTCAGAAATAGAAAGATCCCAGAAATGTTCCATACACACAGAAAAGCTTATTTCTCAAAATTGTTGTGCACAAATAGGTTTACATTGCAGTTAGTGCAAATTTCTCCTTTGCCAAGATAATCCATCCACCTGACAGGTGTGGCATATAAAGAATGTGATTAAACAGCACTATCATTATACAGCTGCAACTTGTGCTGGGGACAATAAAAGGCCACTCTAAAGTGTGCAGTTTTGTCACACAACACAATGCCACAGATGCCTCAAGTTTTGAGGGAGCGTGCAATTTGAATGCTGACTTCAGGAATGTTCACCAGAGCTGTTGCCAGGTAATTGAATGCTAATTTGAATGTGAATTTGGCAGTATGTCCAACCGTCCTCACAACCGCAGACCACGTGTAACCATGCCAGCCCGAGTCCTCCACATCCGGCTTCTTCACCTGCGGGATCATCTGAGACCAGCCACCTGGACAGCTGATTAAACGGAGGAGTATGTCTGTCTGTAATAAAACTATTTGGTGGGTAAAACCTCATTCTGATTGGCTGGGCCTGGCTCCTCAATGGATGGGCCAGGCTCCCAAGTGGGTGGGCCTATGTCCTCCCAGGCCGACCCATGGTTGCGCCCCTGCCCAGTCATGTGAAATCCATAGATTAGGGCCTAATGAATTTATTTAAATGTACTGATTTCCTTATATGAACTCAGTAAAATCGTCATAATTGTTTCATGTTGCTTTTATATTTTTATGCGGATCCTCTTGAGTGACCCAGCGGTCTAAGGCACTGCATCGCAGTGCTAGAGGCGTCACTACAGCCCACTGTTCGATCACAACCGCCTAATATGCTGGAGGAAACAGATACAAAAGTATCTATATCCACAGTAAAACGAGTCCTATATCGACATAACCTGAAAGGCCCCTCAGCAAAGAAGAAGCCACTGCTCCAAAGCCGCCATAAAAAGGCCAGACTACGGTTTGCAAGTGCACATGGGGACAAAGATCGTATTTTTGGAAGAAATGTCTTCTGGTCTGATGAAACAAAAACAGAACTGTTTGGCCATAATGACCATAATGACCATCGTTATGTTTGGAGGAAAAAGTGGGAAAAAGTGGGAGGCATGCAAGCCAAAGAACACCATCCCAACCGTGAAGCACGGGGGTGGCAGCATCATGTTGTGAGGGTGCTTTGCTGCAGGAGGGACTGGTGCACTTCACAAAATAGATGGCATCATGACAAAGGAAAAGTATGTGGATATACTGAAGAAACATCAAGACATCAGTTAAAGCTTGGTCGCAAATGGTTCTTCCAAATGGACAATGACCTCAAGCATACTTACAAAGTTGTGGAGAAAATACAACAAAGTCAAGGTATTGGAGTGGCCATCACAAAGCCCTAACCCCAAAGTAGCAAGGCACAGACTCAGATACATTTAGATTTCTGGGAACAGTCTCATATCTTTGGTGCCATACACCTTCATCAACAAGCTGGCAAACTAGCCATCATATGGCCATTCAGAAAAGCTTGTGCTAGGCTGCTGGGCGGAGCAAATTTGCTCAGCTGATCAAGCATGGTTTGCAGTAGTAGCCATAGCTACAGAGTGGAGTGATTTTCAGAATTATTTATCTATTGTGTGTGTCATTGAAGCAAGGATTACATGGCCAAATAACAAAACTACTGAGAGTCTTATTTGTTTCATGTAGATGTGTTTATAAGGGTACAAACACAATAAATTGGCGACAGGATTGAACCTGCATTTTACCGATGTGCCACCCGATGCATGCAACGTCAGAATGCACTGTCTATTATAGGGAGAGGGATGCGTGTGTCAAGTGAAAAAGCACAGAATGACTTTGCATGAAAGTTAGCTAATGAATGTGAAAACCTTTACCTGAATAAACATTTCGGGATATATTGGAACATTTGATAGCAGCTGTATTGACGATTGGACAACCTATACTGAACAAAAATATAAACGCAACATGTCAAGTTTTGTTCGCATGTATCATGAGCTGAAATAAAATATCCTAGAAATGTTCCATACGCACAAAAGCTTATTTCTCTTACATTTGTGCAGAAATGTGTTTACATCCCTGTTAGTGAGCATTGTATCCTTTGTCAAGATAAGAGATATGCTTACTTAAGTCATTCAAGTTCAACATAGCTAGCCAGCTAGCAAGCGATTCCCATTTCTTGCTAGCTAACCAAATGACACCAGCATCTCTAGCTGTAGCCACTGAAAAAAAGATGGGGAAAAGCTGGTCATTCACACACTCCTCCAATGACATGACATCCTCCCAGCAGCTAGCTAGCTAATGTTAGGCTCCATGGTTTTAGCTTGCTAAATAAATAGCTAGCTACATAAATACGCAAGCCCAGGGGTGTCAATCTCAATCAGCGCACGGACCATATTGAAAAAACACATTGAATTCGCAGGCCAGACATAGCCTATTTATATATACAACAAAAAAAAAAAAACATGTAACTGCGACCCAAACTAGCAATTGTTTTATTTGAAAAAATATGTCCCTTTAATGTCCACTTATGTACATAGGATACTGTATATAGCATTTTCCCTTTCTAGTTTGATTGTATTGACATTCCCAGCTTTAGAGTCATCCATTTTTGTTCAAAATATTGAGTCATTGAAACTGAAAATGCATCCCGAACGGTTGTGGCAGTAAACAAGTACCAGGCCAGCTGTGATTTACAATCTGATAGCAATATATTTTGACTAGCAAAAAATGTATTGGTGAATTATATGAACTGCATCCATCTATTCTGCCAACAATGCCCAACTCTACATCATGGAATTTTGAGTCAAATAGTTGGTTTTGAAGCATAAAATGGGGATTCAATATTTTTGACTGATATTATTGTCTTTCATTTATGCAAAGTAGTTAAAACACTGTCAGTTCCACTTTTATAGGATGATCCCTTATAGGATACTTCAAAGTTACTCAATCTCTCTGTTCTGTGGTGTCCTTCCATCTATCCTCGCGGTCAGGGGATGTACAACCTGCTGGCCCAGGTGACGGGGAGGAAGAATGTGATGCTCTACAGCCCCCAGGATACATTGCACCTCAACCTGACGGGTAAGACCCCTGGAGGGAGATTGTATCTCCTTGCGTCAGGAAAATGGTATAATACTTCCAC